>NC_077232.1:178114088-178401588 GCF_027887165.1 Monodelphis domestica | reverse complement strand
TTAGTAATACTATAGTTCTTTGTTAAAATTATAGCATATTATCTCCTGGCTCGCTTTGAGGCCCCAATGGGTTTTGGCATGATTCCTCTTTAATACCTAGTGAGCCGATGACAAGAAGTTACAGGAGAGTGTAATGACATGGATCAGGACCTGACCATGCTTAGTCATTCTGTGGTGAGGAGGGAATGTGGATATGCATCTGGGGGCTTGGGCAGGGGGAGAAGAGAACAGTATATGTAAATGAATGAGTCAATTGACATTAATTCAGTGCATGGTTAAGAATGACCATAGCATAATAAAAATAAATGTCAGTTTAAAAGCAAAGGAACACTAAACACTCAGTTGATTTATGGCACAGCATAGTTATTTTATGATTTTGCTTAATGCACACTTTAACTAGAGCAGTGTTGTGCTCTCATTTTTTATTAAATACTGTAGGTGTTTGCTGGCGCATGAGGTAATAACCCAAATACAATTAAAGTGTCCATAAAATTAAGGGTCGCTACATAGTTTTCCAAAGATGGGTCTGTTTGAGGCTTCTAGGCACCGGCATTGGGTGGTCTCCTGGTGGTGGAGAATACTTAAATGGGGTTTTTCCCCACCTTAGGTCTATAAGGTGTTAAGGTGTTTTTATAAAATCCCATAAACCCTCATTAAACACTTTTTTTCCCCATAAAATAAACTAAAATCTTTCACTCGACGTGTTTTCTATAACCCAACTTGGGCATTTTAACAAGCTCTTTTAAGAATCACCCTAATAATTGCTTGCAGCATTTTTGGGGGGAGGGTGGGGGCATACATATGTTCAGATCTGTGTACATCAAACTACCTAAATAGCTAATCAACAAGTCCAGAATTTGGGTCTATTTTAATTTAATGCATTGGGGGAAATGATCAAATGAATCTCCAGGTGGAGAAAGTTCTACTAATTTGAGCATTACATATTAAGGGAAGGAAAGGAGGCCCTGAATGCTGACTGAATGAATTGTGAAACAAATATATTTTGGGTTTTTATTATATTACATTCCACACAGGATTCCGTGAAATAGCAGGTGGGTGAACTTTAGCTCAAACAGACAGATTTCACATGCTCCTTAGTATTTTTTGCTTAAGTTCCTCATTGACCATCCATTCATATTGTAAGCTACAAATGTCTGCAGAACTTAGAAACAGGAGAATAATTGAACAAGAGATTTCTTCCCCCCCATTATTAGTGCCCTCCCTCTCCTAATTCTTCAAATTGATTTTATGTATCATTTATTTATTTGCATACATACTGCTGTCCACTGTCCCAAAACTTATTAAGCAGCTCCAGTGTAAAAGTAATTTGTAATGGTAGCTGCTTAATAAATGTTGTTGAATTGAATTGAATTTGGAAAAAAAAGTTTTAAAGAAAAGAAAGATCTTATCCTTCATAGTTATCGTATATACATGCAGGTACTATTGTTTGATGATTTTAAATTGCCATGATAGCCTCTCTTCACTTGTTCTCTTCTTATGACTAATCACGGTATGGAGATGACCTCGGATTCTCTAGTGAAACACAAGCTTTGGTAAATTCTACCAAGATGAAAAAGTCTTGAGAACAGACTCAATGCTAAAAAGTTGACTGAAGACTAGTCTAAGTATGGAAAGACTCATCAGTCTTTAGATAATAAATTATTGTAGCTATAGCTAGACATAAGACTATTTATTGCAGCAACTTTTGACCTCTCTGCTTCCCCTCTTTCCCCACTCCAATATATCCTGTATATAACTACCAAGATGTTTTTCCAAAGATACAGATTTGACACTGCCACCCTTTTAAGTAATAATATCCCTTTTAGCCCCTTATTACCTCTCAGATCAAATAGAAATTCCTTATAGGAATTTAAAGCCTGACCCCAACTTTCCTTTCCAGTCTTCTTATTTAGTAGTTCTCTCCATGGACCATGCTTTCCAGCTAAATTGGACTAATTGCTATTTGTCATATTCAATATTCCATCTCCCATCTCTATGTCTTTGCACTGGCTGTACTCCCCGCCCCCCCAGAATGCACTCTTTTCTTACCTCTACTTCTTCAAGAGAGAATGCAAGTGCCACCTGTTAAAGCCTTTCCTGATCACCTGTGACTGCTAGTGTCCTGCCTCCCAAAATTACCTTATATTGATTTTGTATATATCTGCTGTGCCCTTATTTATTTTTCAGAGGCAGCTGGCAGAGGGGTGGAGGGTACAGTGCATAAAGCACCAGTCAGGGAGTCAGGGAGATCTGAGTTCAAATTTGGCCTCAAATTAGCCAGATGGTTCTGGGCAAGTCACTTATCGAGTCTGTTTACTTCAGTTTCCTCAACTGTAAAATGAAGATATATTAGCACCTACCTTTCAGTGTTGTGGTGAGGATCAAATGAGATATTTGTAAAAAAAAAAGTTTATCACAGAGCTTGGCACATAATGGGTACTATATAAATGCTTATTCTCTTCCCTTTCCTTTATATTCCCTTCTTCAATAAAATGTAATTTTCTTGAGGACAGGGATTGTTTAATTTTGTTTTTTATATCCCCAGTACCTAGCAGAGTTCTTAACATGTAGTAGACATTTCATAAATAATTGCTGATTAATCATTTGAGCTACTGGTATATAAAGAAACTCTGATCTGGATGGAGGGGGTGAAGAACAGAATACTCATGGTAATAAAATCCTGGATTCTTGGAGGACTTAAGAAAACAATAACAATCATGGTTAAATAATGATGTCTTAAATTTAAAGATCACTTTATAATTTTAAAAAATCCTTCATGAATAGTGATTTCATTTGTAATAGGAAAATAAACAACCCCCCAAAAAGGATCTTAAGAGAAATGGGATCCAATGTAATCAGATTCTTCTTAGCTATATAGATATCTTTTGAACAACTCCAGCATTTCCAGAATTATTGACTTTTGCTTTATTTGTTTTTATGTCCTTTAGATTTCTATAAAATCTGTAAAAAGTCTATAAAATCTAGCCATTTTTCTAAGCTTTGCAGAATTGCATATGGTATTTGGATAATATACTTTAGTTTAACAAATATTGCACAGAACCACAGAAGTTGAGAGGTGGAAGCATCTCAGTGGCCATTTATTCCAATCCATGCATTCAAGGAATCCTCCTAAGAAATGGCATTAGCTTAGGGCTTTACCCTTTCTTTGTTCTCCTCTAGATGTTATCTGCTTATCATGTCTTTCCTAAGCTTTGATACACAAAATTGAACATAATCTTCTGGATGTAGTCTGGTAAGGGTAGTAGGCAATAGAACTACTCTTTCCTTTTTCTTGAAAGTCATGCCTCTCTCAGTGGAGCCCGAGACTTCATTAACTTATTTGATGGTTATTTTCCATTGTCGAGTCCTTCGCTGACCTAACAGTCCACTAAAAAGTCCAGATCTTTTTTCCAGACATACTGGTCTAACCATACCCCCTTCCCAAGCCTTATACCTCCCTGAGCAGAGGCCATTTGCTATGAGTGAAGGACATACTGTATTGTTGTCTTTTAATTGTTGTGCTATCGTCATTGGTGTATAGACAGATCTGTACTCAAAATAAGGAATGAGAAATGTTGTGATTCAATATCACTTTAATGCACCAATGCTTTGCCTTCATGTCTGATGAGGCCAGAACAAAAGGAAACAGGCTTCAGCAGCCTTTGGTAGGAGAGATCAGGAAAAATCCCTGAGAGAAATCTTTCCTCTTCAGTGAGGTAGAGAAGAGGTGAAACAAACATAGCAAATGACTGCTAATATGAGAGACAGGATGGTGTGGTAGATAGAATATTGGACTTGGGAGTCGGGAAGAGCTAAATTCAATATTCTTTCAGATATTTTACTAGTTGTGTGACCTTGGACATGTTACTTAAAACTATTTGTATCTCATTTTTTTCTCTCTCAAAAGGGTATTAATAATAGCATCTCCTTTGCAGAGTGGATATTGTGGGGATTAAATGAGATAGTGGATGCAAAAGGTTTTGTCAACCTGATAGCACTATATGAAGGGAACAGCCT
The DNA here is from genome assembly GCF_027887165.1 of Monodelphis domestica. Taxonomy (NCBI): domain Eukaryota; kingdom Metazoa; phylum Chordata; class Mammalia; order Didelphimorphia; family Didelphidae; genus Monodelphis; species Monodelphis domestica. Next base: position 178,397,571 of record NC_077232.1, on the reverse strand, counting down.
ACTGGGATCACCCTTGGGGTCTTACCTGTGTCTCTATCCTCCTAGTTACGTCATCTAGTGCCAGTTATGTGACTGAATTTGAACAGGATTTAAGTGGACCTGGAAGGGGGAGGGAGGAAAAAAAGTTTGAGATGAGGAAGGAGTGACCCTTTTTGGAATAACCGGCCAAGGGGAAGGTGGCTGAGGGGTCATGTTGAGAGCACCCACATGGCTAAATAGAATAGGTTTTCCTTTCTAATTCTCTGCCTCTACCTATCCAAGTAAATACTAATAAACTTTATGAGAAATGAGGACCAAAGTCCTAAATTTGATTTCTTATAGCACTATTCTTATTGTTCAGTCATTTAAGTTGTGGCTGATTTTTCTGTGACCCCATTTGGGGTTTTCTTCACAAAGATACTCGAGTGGTTTGCCATTTCCTTTTCCAGCTCATTTTACAGATGAGGAAACTGAGGCAAACAGGGGTAAATGAATTGCCTAGGATCACACAGCTACATCTGAGGCCAGATTTGAACTCAAGAAGATGAGTCTTCGTGACTCCAGACTGGGTGCTCTATTGACTATGCCAACTAGATGTCCCAAAGCACTACACAGTTGTGAGCCACCATTTCCATCCTGTGAATGACCTATTTTTGAGACTGTTGGGGGAGGCACTACATGGAGTGTTTAGTTCATCCCCCTTTGAACAGTAGGATTTTTCCTACATTATCTGTGACTTTAGTCCATTCCCTCAACTTGGTTTCTGAAAGGGAATCAGCATTTTTGCTTATCTCACCGCCAAGCCTGGAGTCCATAGACTTCTGTTGTGGAAATTAACATCATCCACCGCCGAGTGACCACACTGGGAAATGCTGGGTAATTGAGCAGGCACATCTCATCACATTAATAGAATGTTGTGATCAAAACCAGAACCCTATAGGCTGGAACTGACATGTTATAGTTTGAAAAATGCCAGGATCTGGGTTTTATTAGTAGCTTAAGTTCCCCAGCTGGAAACATATCAGCCCTACATCCAAAATGTAGCATAATGTGGGTTTTTGGAGCTCTCCATTACACTCATGTAATTTAAGAGCATAATGCTTTAAAGGAGGCCTGTATGGATATATGGTATATTAGCATTAAAGCCGACCCAACTCAGCCATGCAAATGAGGGGCTCTCTTTCTCCTCGTTCCCACCCTTCCCCTCTAGAAATTTGCCTTTGAAGAAACTGGACTCCAAATAAATGACGACATTTAATGTCACTTCAAATTAATACATGTTATTCTGGGCCACTGTCCTTCAGAGTGCAAAAGTAGATATACTTACAGAAAAGCTAGGGGAAGATACATGCCCTGGTTGAACATATACTTAAGACACATATATTTTTAGAAATGTCTGGGAAAAACCATGTAGCACATTCATGTATATATGTACACAGACATGCATACAGACACAAGAGGTGATACATATTTAGTCTTGGCAAAAATACGTTTCCTTAGCTTTTTTCAGCAGCCCCAAGAACAGTGGTCCAGGGTAGCAAGCATTCATTTCAAATGATATTAAACATTGCCACTTGTTTGGAGCCTGGTTTTGTTCAGTCATGTCAATTGTTTCTGACTCTTCATGACCCCATTTGGGGTTTTCTCAGCAAAGATACTGGAGTGGTTTGTCATTTCTTTCTTTAGCTCATTTTACAGATAAGGAAATCAAGGCAAAGAGGGTTCAGTGATTTACCCAGGGTCACACAGCTAGGAAATGTCTGAGTCCATTTTGAACTCAGGAAGATGAATCTTACTGACTCTAGGTTCCACACTCTATCCACTGCAACACTTCGCTGCCCATGAGTTCTTGTTCAATTTCTCTCCAGCTCTAGTGGTGTTACTGGGATTATATAGATGTCCTACCTCTAGGAGTTCATCCATGTAGGGGAACTCCCAATGTAGAGGCCCCCTTCTTTGATGTAGATTGGTACACTGAGAATTCCTCACATCATTAAAATCAGAATTGGATAAAAATATATATTTCCACACAAATATGCCAACATAGAAACACATGCACTTTTACACACTTTTCTAGTCTTCTTATTTATTACTTCCTTCTAAATATTCTAAAATCCAGTCACATTGGCCTTCTTGCTATTCTCCCCAAGAATACACTCCAACCCTCGATTCTGTGACTTTTCCCCGGCTATGTCCTAGGCCCAGAACACTCTCACTGCTCACCTCCCCATTCTGGCTTCTGTGGGTTTCCTTTATGGTCCCTCTACCCCAAAGCCCCACCTTCTGCAAGAAGGCTCTCCTAAGCCAATTTAATGCTAGTGTGCCTGGCTTCTGTGATTCTTTCAATTCACCCTCTGAATATATTGCTGGTTCATGTTCATTTGTACATTGTCTTTCCTTTTAGAATGTGAGCTCCTTCAGAGCAAGGACTGAGATTTTGGGGTTTTGTTTTTGGCCTCCCTCCTTCCCTCCCTCCCTCCTAGGTTCAGTTCAATGTACTTGCTACTGCCTCATATTACTTCAATGTTCTGTCCTTCCTTCCTTCCTTCCTTCCTTCCTTCCTTCCTTCCTTCCTTCCTTCCTTCCTTCCTTCCTTCCTTCCTTCCTTCCTTCCTTCCTTCCTTCCTTCCTTCCTTCCTTCCTTCCTTCCTTCCTTCCTTCCTTCCTTCCTTCCTTCCTTCCTTCCTTCCTTCCTTCCTTCCTTCCTTCCTTCCTCCATTTGTCTTCTCCCTCCCTTCCTCCCCCCCTTCTTCCTTCAGAATCCTCTAGGTTTGGTTTGATGTACTTGCTATTGCCTCATATTACTTCAATCTTGTAGAACAAGAGTTAAAAACGACCATGTCATGGAGTAACCCAAAAGATCTAAAATCCAAGTCCAGAAGTCTCAGTTGTCTTTTTTTATTAAAGTATCCACATTGTGAAGGAGTCACAGAGTGAAGTCTATGACCATCTTGAATGTCCATTCCTTAATAAGATCTGGAACACAATTCTCTTAGTTTTCCTTTTTGGGAATTAGGTAATGGTATTTTTTCAACATAATGTTACAACAATTTGTCAAATCAAATAAAATAAATATATCAACCTTATAGTCATATTAGTCATTCAGAAAGTGATCAGAGACTCTCCTTGAGTCTTGCTTCCTTTCTCTTTTGATGGGGTCTTAGAGATGATCTAGTCTAACTCCCTTTGTATATAAATGAGGAACTGGAGAGACCCAGAAAAATGACAGATGTGTCCAAGGCTACACTACAATTCAGTGGCAGGGCCAGAAATAAAATTCTTGATCTTTCTGCGTCCCTTTAAACTCCAGCCTAGGCTCTTACCAACTGGTACTTCTGGGGAAAGACTGGATAGAGGGGGAGGTGGAAACTGTTGACTAAAATGAAGTGCCAGGTTCTCTCTGAGAGTTTCAATCATATACGTTGTCCGTGTTCCTTCTTACCATAAGTCCTATATGAAAGTGACCATCAACACAAAAACATTACAATGAAAGAAATTCTGATTAATATGGATTGATATGTTTTCAGGCTAGGATTTCATATGTATGTAGTAGACAGCAAGTTAGTGAAATAAAACTTGTTATGAATTAAACTGTTTTCTCAACCCTGTACATTTGGAAAATGTTTATACTCATCTCTAGCCATAGTAAGATCATGTTTTATAATTTTCAGTGAATGAGCAGCTCTTGGTCTGAATGTCTTGGTTTTTCTTTTTTGGTCTGAATGCAATGCTTGTTTTGAAATTTAAATAATAAACAATATTTTACATATACTTTTGCTTAAAATCATATTTTGTCAGATTTGGCTGTCAGAGCATATGGGGAATCAGCAGATGTCTAGCCAATGGAAATATGACCAGGACCACACAAAATGGTTCTACTGTGTCACTTCTTTCGATACCATTTCATAAAAATAAACTGCCCTTACCACAAAAACTCACTTGTCATTTCCCATTCCTTAAAATGATCAAATGGGGCTTCATTTCTCTCTCCTTTTCCTTTTCCTAACTGTCATCTAATCAAAAATATATCTGAAGACACACTTATTTTCCCTCTTCCCCTCCCTTTCACTATTATTGTCCACTTTAACAACATTTTGACCATAAGAAATACATTATTGAAAAATATTGAGTCCTTGGGATACAGTGATATTTGCAATGGAAGTCTTCTGACTCATTCATTTCACTTTTTGTAGTACTGAGTTTAAAAAAAAATGCGATATTTTAGTACCTGTTTAACTTCTCTTGTAGCAGGTTATTGAGTGAACTCTTTTCTGAGGATAGCCTGCCTTTCCATCATTTCCCAAAACACCCAACTCAGTGCTACCTCCATCAATGCTTCTTTCAGCCTGCTTACCATAATGGACATTTGTAGAGTTCTTGCCATCCTGAAAGCTTCACACTTATTGAAAATAATTCAAGATGCCAAGTATTATTTTTTTAAACCCTAACATTCCATTTTAGAATCAATACTGTATATTAGTTCTAAGGCAAAAGAGAGGTAAGGGCTATGCAATGGGGGTTAAGTGGCTTGCCTAGGGGCACACAATAAGGAAGTGTCTAAGGTCATATCTGAACCCAGGACCTCCCATCTCTGGGTCTGAATCTTCTCAATCTACTGAGCCACCCAGTTGCCCTCCTCAAGTATTATTTTAAGGTAAATATAGATTATTAACCCTGCCATTTTGCAAATGGAAAAAAAAGAATTCAAGCCTGCAGCCTTCAGTAAGTCTAGGGAACAATCACGACTTGATTTCAGTGATATGTGGTCCTTTGATTTTGATACTTTTATGTAGCTATGATCTCCCCATTATGAGCAATTCCTCTACATGTACAGATTTTTGGCCACTTTCTCTGGGTGATTTTTGCTGTACCTTCATTTAAGCTTTCCAAAAAGGGTCTACTCCATTCTCTTGAGGTTCCATTTTTACCATTCTATAAGTAACAATTTTTCTTTTGAGTCACTTGTTATCTATTGCTCTCTTTGTAGGAGCATCCCACCTCCTTTTCTAATTATACATTTTGTAGAAATATGTTTTGCATGATAATACCTGTATAATCCAGATCTAATTGCTTGCCAGCTCTAGGAAGGGGAAGGGAAGGGAGGGAAGGAGACACTTTGGATCCTGTAACTTGGTAAAACTTATGTGGAAATTTGTTATTACATATAACCGTCAAAATAAAATATAAAAATAAATAAAATAAAAACTAATTCTACATTTCCCTGATGGTAACTTTTATGCCACTTCTTATATGGAAATTTCTGTCATTGAGACTATGCCACTACTTCCTTTCTCCACTGTCCTTCAAGTCACCCACATTGTTTATGATTCAGTGATTATGACATTCAATGGTTTGTGTTCATATGGTAGAGAATAGGCACAGAAATAGGAACCAGATCTGTGATTTCATTGGTATAGGGAATGTCTAGGTGAGAAAACTCCCTCTTCCAGTGTGGATTATTTCATTTTCTGAAACTTCTAGTCTTAGAGAGCTACCTAGGAGAATGACAGATTTGGCTATTTTATTGGGGTCACACAGTCAATCAGTATTAGAGGTAGGAATTGAGCTCAAGTTTTCACGTTTCCTGAGCCAGCACTCTTTCCACTAACCATGCTTCCTTATCATTAGTAGATTCTTGGCACTGAAACCATTTTTGGATGTGGCTAGTACAAGGAATAGTTTTGCTTCTCTATGCTTATTTGTTGTAAAGTCTTGATTGCTTTCATTTTCCCATATTGTGAAGGAAGGAAATAGAACAGAGAGAAAATAAGTGATTAATAATTGAAAAAGAATAGTTTAAAATTAAAGATTGTTGATCTCAGAGATTGGTTAAAGTGCTATACAGTTTCTTATATTCAACCCAGCCTGCTCTCCATGATTTAATTAAGGACCACAGATCATTATTGTATTAGAGGGTTGGTTTGGGTATAATGGAGGAAAATTAGATGATAAATGTCCAGAAGGTAGAAGGAGGGAGAGATGGATTCCCCCCTTCAGTCTTCCTCAAAATATGCCTTCCCATTAACACTGCCTTTACTCCCCTCTAATAACTGATTTTAAAGGGTGAACCTCTTCCTTTGGGGAAAGAGAGAGAAATTAGCTCTCTTCCTCTTCCAATATGACAAGGAAGTCAATTTAAGATAACTGAAAACTTTATTCTAACAAATGGTGGTTAGGGGCAAGATAAGCAAGATGTCTGCAGGTTGGATTTTATAGGAAAGAAGGGAAGGAAGTACCTGTCTGTCTAAAAATTTCTTTCTCCCTCCCTGCAAGGTTGAGAGACCCAGGCTTGTCAGCCTGGTCTCTAAGAGGCTCAGGGTTTGGTGACCCCTGGTCTTTATCACAGCAGAGCCAATGTCCAGACTCAGTGTGTCACAGGAGCTGTGTGAAGGTCTTCTTATGCTGTTCCTATTCTTCTCATTTTCTGTCACAATTCTTGGTGTCTTGGAGGGGGGGGAAGATGGTGGTTAGGATCAATGAGGGATTTTGTATGGCTCAGGAGATGATCTCTGATCAGACCATCACCTTTGCTGTAGCAAGATAGAGAAATCAACTGTCTCCCATCTGGAATCTTTCCTCCCTCAAGATTCCAAGCCTCCTCCACCATCCCCTGCTGTGGATGCAAACCTCTGCATGTCTTCCAGGCTCTGTCCTTCAAAGACTCTGGATCATTCCTCTTCCATATTATCTATCTTCACTGCCTACACAAGGCATAACAAGTACAATGGGTTGTCCATTCAACTGCATGCCATATTCTGGAGGCTATACATTTTTCATCCCTTTAATTTTTCCTGTGTGGCTTGTTATATTGATTTCTTTAGAAAGGTTATGGATCACCTTGAAATGGCCTTGTATTATTGGGTCTTGATGGAATCAATATATTGCCATCTACAAATAAGAGTTACTGGAAGGCCTCACCTTCTAAAGGGAACCCCTCTTCCATTTGTACACTGCATAGGACAGCTTCCATGACATTTCAAGATTAAGAAGTAAAAATATGTACCTAATTAAAAACAATGCAGGGGCCCAAATGGGTCACAAAACTGTAAGAAGGATCTGATGAATGCAAAGTATAGCTAAACACTTAGTGACCTTCTGACTTTTGAATCGTCACTGCATTTCCATCCATTTTTTGTTCTCATACTAGCATTTTCACAGCAAAAAAATTCTTTTTACTTAGCACCTACCACTCCTTCCAGTCCCACAAATTTTTCCATGTGATTCGTGACTCACTGTCTTTCCTCATTTTTTGTACATTTGTTTGTATACACTTATCACACATATTGTAACCAATTTTATAGGGAACACTTCCCCAGTTTATTGAATTGGCTCTCCTTTTGTAATCTAATATACCACAGCCACCAAACTGCTATTCCTAAAGTATAGGTTAGACAATGACACTCTTCTGCTTAATGACATTTCTGCAATGTCTCCCTATTCTTTCGAGGATAACATGCCAACTCTTCTGCTTGGCATTTAAATCTCTTCCCAGTCTTCTTCTAACCAAAGCAATCAATCTACCGTTGCCTATACCCTCACACAGACTTTTCCTAATCCTTGAAGGTTCTCTGTACTTATCTCTCCCTCTTAAATTTCTTAGTTTTCTTCAAGACTCAGTTCAAGTTCCAATTCCTACAGAAAGTCTTTTCTGATCCCTCAGCTATTATATCACTTCCCAAATTGTGTTGTATTTGCTTATTTGTTTAGATGCTATGATTCCCTCCTCCTTCCACCTCCCCTAGAATCTAGGCTTGAGGGTAAGAACTATTTTTTAATTTTGTCTATGCATCAGTAGTGCCTAACACAGTGTCTTGAATATGGCAGATGCTTAATAAATGCTTAGTGAATACAACATTAAAATTTAACTTATATCTCAGATATTAGTCATCCTATAATATCTTTGAGCATGAAAGATTGAAGGATTGAATAAAAAAGTATGCCAAATCCCAAGCTAAGCAAGTGCTAGATATACAAATAGATAAAGAGAGATGCCCCCCCCTCCCTCCCTCTTCAGGAGCCCACATTCTAAATAGCAGAAATCACACACACACACACACACACACACACACACACACACACACACACACACACACACAGGTCTGGTGGTTCTTCATTTCACTGGGAGAAATAGAGTTGGGCACAGAGGAAATGTCCAGTAAGGATTTTTTGAATCAAGTTGAAAAGTTAGTGACTCCCATCTCATCCAAGACAGTCATGCAGCCCCATGGATCCTGCCCACTCAGAAGAAGACATGGTGCCCCCTAGTGGTGGTGAGTGTTTGAGCTACCTCCTAGACCGTAATGGGTTCTGGGATGATGGGTAGGACCAGGGGGCAAGAGTTTGAAGAAGGGAAGCGAAAGAGGAAAAGGTGTGTACTGCCATAATGGATAATTATGTTCCCAATCCTTTCACCCAGGACATCAATAAAAACACTAATAAGCTTTCATGTGATTTCTAGTGGCACAGTGTCATTGATTCCCCCAGGTTAACATGACAACACTGACAAATGCCCTCTGGATACAGCTTCCAAGCTACTTATTTGCTCACCTCACAAAAATATAGTCAAAATCTCACATTCCTGACTTGTCAGTGTAATGTCACTTGGGGGTGAGAATCAAAAGCCATTGAAATCATTGAAATCAATCAAAACATTGAAATCAAGATTATGTTCCATTGATATTCCCCCCCCCCCCTATTTCTGGGACCTGTTAGCCTGTCATGCAAGAAAATTAAATTGGTCTGGAAAAATTTATTATTCATAAAGTCACATTGGTTGCTTGCTAGATTTTTTTATGCAGGGCTGTGTGTATGTGTGTGTGTGTGTTTTGCCTCTGGTTTAAAGTTTGGTTTAAAGGATGGAAGAGCCCCAGGCTCTTTTCCCTAAAAGTGAGTAGAGGCTTTCTCCTGTTGTACAGTGTAGCATTGTGTAGATAGTGCAATTCTGAAAGTCAAGAATGGAGGCATTGGTCAAAGCTTATCAGTAAATGTCATTCTATAAACTGTAAGTCTTTTCTGCTGGGTTGAAAATAGTTACTACCATGATAGGTTGATAGGGTCCTTATGCCCAAGCTATGCAATATCAACAAATAAAATTAATTATTTTCTCCCTCTAGACAAAGAAGAATACTTACCAAGCCATTGAGGTGACAAATTGCCCTGTTCCTGCCAAACCTCTCCGGTCTTCTCTCTTGTCTAGGAAGGGCTACTTTCATAAGAGTCAGGGGCTGGTGTGTGGTTCATCTAACCTAAGCCTAGTAAAGTACACACCTTGTGTCCTTGCTGGAAGGGGAATCTAGACACAATATTTGCTTAACTTACAGGACAGGATTTCCTATCCAGCTGGAGTTGTAGCAGTAGCCACTTTGGACTAGCCAGAAGACCATCCATGGTTTATAGGATGGCACTTTAGCGTTGACAGGTCTTGGATGGATGTTTCAACCTTTTCCTAAATGTGCATCTGTAAATGGAAATATGTGCAGATTGCCACATACTGGGTGAATGATACATTTCTTTATGGACTTCATATTGAAAATATCTGCTGCCATGTTGACAACTCTTTCAAATCTCCATCAATTTATGCCTGAAATTTTCCAATGTTTTTGAGATGATACATGGTGACATTTGGTATATAAATATATTTTTTCCAAGAAGGATCATTATTTAGTATATTATAGACAGTCTGTATGGTGCTGGAGCCACAGAGTATCAAATAAGACATTTACTTGGGATGACATGGTCTTATCACTCATGTACATTTCATTCTTCTTTTCTCTTTTCCTTCATTCCAATTTTCCTAATCATCATTTACCCATCACCTCTATTCTCTTGGTGATATTGTTTGCTTGTAAATCATGAAACACAGTGAATTTAGAAGGATAAAAAGAATAATTAACCTAAAGACTTTGGAAAAGCAAACAATGGAATTGTACTTCCTTTAATGGAAGTTGCAGTTTACTATTATATAGATTTAGAAATTATCAAACTGCCTCATTTTATAGATGGCAAACCTGAAGCTCGGAGAAACTAAATAGTTCATGGGATTTTAAGTTGAAAATGAATTTAGCTATCATCTTGTATAAATGAATTATGGGAATATTATTAGATCAGGATTAGATCATCATTAGAATTGCAAGATTCCTTATAAATCATCTAGTCCAGCTCCACTCATTTTACTGATTTGAAAACTGAAGCCAAAAGAGACTACGTGGCTTTACCAAGGTAGAATTTGAACCAAAATCCTTTGACTCAAGATTGGGTGCTTTTTCCTACTTGTCTTATTGTTAGCATTTCTAATACAATGTTAAATAATACTGGTGATAATAGGCAGCCTTGTTTCACTCCTGATCTTATTGGGAAGGCTTCTAGCTTATCCTTGTCACTGGAGGTTTTTAAACAGGGGAATTATGGGGTCAGGAATGTGCTTTAGAAATATGTTTTTGACATCTATGTGGAGAACAAAATGGAGAAAAGACAGATTAGAAGCTAGAAAACCAATTAAAAGGCAATTATATCATAGATAATCTTTTAGTTTGGATGATTCATCATCATATAGATGAACATAATCTAACATTTCTTGGCAACATGGAACCATTGTGAGATTCTGAGAGATGACAGCTAAAAATATACACTCATAGATAAAAGTCAGGATTTGGGAATATTTACATTGATAAAAGGTGATGTTCATTTTGAATGAGGCAGAGTTTCAACTAACTGCTACTGCTGAAAACCCTGCCAGTAGTCTTCAGGTTGGGTAATAGAATAGATAACCCAAGTTTAAAAAAAGAAGGAATATTTTCCCCACTAGTTTTTTTTTCCCAACCCCAATTTTTTCATACAATCAGATCAACTGAGTTTGATCTCACATATTTTCTTTCCCATAATCTGAGAGGAAAGGACTAGTGAGAAGTGAAATATCAAAAGTTAACAGCAGGAGGAAGAAAGAGAAGAAACAAAGCATCTGAATTATATTTGGATGAGATAAATATCATGTCAATTTGATAAAAAAAAAGAAAATCAAATTGCCAGTTTCAAAAATGAAAATAGAGTTTATAACCAATGAAGAGGAGGATATTAAAGCAATTATTAGAAGTTATTTTGCCCAGCTATATGCCAATAAATCTAAAAATCTAAATGAAATAAATATCTAAAAAAAAACATAAATTGCCCAGATTAATGGAAGAGGAAATAGAATGCATAAGCAACTCTATCTCAGAAAAAGAAATGAACAAGTCATCAATGAATTCCCTAAGAAAAAATCTCCACAGCCTGAGGGATTCATAAGTGAATTCTACCAAACATTTAAAGAACAATTAATTTCAATATTCTATAAAATATTTGGGAAAATAACCAAAGAGGGAATTTTACTAGACAACCTGCCTACTGAGATTTTAATTCCGAGGGGTCCAGAGTTGTGATTTTGTAATTATATGGGACTTCCTCTGCCAATACAGCATAGCACATATTCTGTATTCTGGTCAATCAATCAAATAAGGTTTTATTAACTGCTTATTATATGGCAGGCATTGTACTGAGCAGTAAATAAAAGAAAGTAAAAAAAATACAACAATCAATCCCTGACCTGAAGGAGTTTATATTCTAATGAGGAAGAAAACATGTAAAAAATTCTATACCTATCAAAGCAATAGAGTGGATGGGGGAACCAGGAAGACCTTCTGCAGAATGTGGTATTTTGAAATTGATTCTTGAAGGAAGTCAGGAATGTCAAGAGGTAGAGCAGAGTAAGGAGATCACTTTAGGTACGGGCGATGGCCAGTGCAAATGTATGGAACTGGGTGCAAGGAACAGCAAATAGAATGGTATCTTTGGATTATGTCATGAAATTCTAAAAAGATGAAAATTCTGAAAAGACAAGTAGAGGTCAGGTTGTGAAGAACCCTAAATATCAAACAGTATTTTATATTTTATCCTGGAGGAAGCCACTGGAATTTGTTGAACACAGGTACAACATGATAAAGTTGTATACCTGAGGAAATCACTGGCAGCTCTGTGAAGGGTAGACTAGACTGGAGAAAAGCCTTGAAGCAGGGTGACCAACTCAAAGGCTATTGAACTAGTGTAGAAAAAAGATAATGAGGGCCTGTGCCAGGGTGATGGCAGTAGGAGTGGAAAGAAAAGGACATATTGGAAAGATATTAGAAAGATGGAAAAAAGAAAAGATTTGGCAATTAAATAGATATGTGGGGTGAATGAGCCTGAGGATTCAGGATGATGCCAAGGTTTCAAACCTGAGTGACTGGGAAGAGATTGGTACCCTTCAATGGTAAGGACAGAAACTTGGTAGAATTTGGAGGAAAAGATAAAGTTCTGTTTTGAACATTTTAAATTTTATTTCTTATGGATTATTTAGTTCCAAATGTCTTCTTCTAGGCCAGTGATGGGCAACCTTTTGAGCTTGGTGTGTCAAAATTCACCAAAAAACCAAGTTTAACTTGGGTAGTGTGTCACTTTGAGAATAAAGCCATAATTTCACAATATTTATAGTTTAAATGACAAAAATATATAATTATAATGTGTAACTGTATTTAAATAAACCAAAAACTAATTATAAAAACTAATTATTAACTGCTTAGTGGCTTCTTTGTTCATCTGTCAGTTGGTTTCTTTTGTTGGCCTTGATATTATTTAACTTGTGTGGGGTGTCATGAAGTAAGACAAGTAAGGGGAAGGAGGATTCTTTAACTAACCTGCCTATTAGTGACTTTTTTGTTGCTGAATTTCAATGGCTAACTCTTCAATTGAAGGTTGGTATTTTGTACACTTCAAGCCCAAGCATGTGCTACTAACTTCATCTGTCAATCTGTTTCTTTTGTTGGTTTTGATATTATTTAATGCTGAGAATAAGGTCTCACAAAAGTACATAGAGGGAAAATTTGTGAGTAAAGCCATTGCTATGTTTTTCAGGGTGCTAAAAGTGGCTGGTAACCAGTTCCAGGCACTCCAAATTTCCTAATCATAATGGCACTCCTCTTGATTCTCCAAGAGGCATCTTCCCAGATTCTCAAGCTTTGACCGCAAGTCAACAACAACTGAGCCCAGATGTCATCTTGAAATTCTGCAAGTTGGGTCTCCAAATCATCAATTTGCATCCATTGGAAATCATTTAATTCCAAACTACTGTAGACTACTATAGCAGAATACTTAATTATTTTCCTGGTCTGTTCTAGGCTTCTAAATTGATTAAATCTATCACTGAACTGTTCAAGTAGCGAGTCTAAAACATGCTGGTACTTTATAAGCAAGGGTTCAATTTCATTTTGTACAGCTGTCCTGACCTCAAAACACTTTGTTACTTGAGGAAAATAGTTTCAGTTTCTACATCTCACTTGAAAATTTTAAGTTTACTTTCAAAAGCTTTCATGTATCCAATCATAACATCAATACTTTTTGCCAAAACCTTGTAACTTTAAGTTCAGTTCATTAATATGAACAGAGAGATGTATAAAAAACATCAGGGTGTTGACCCACTTATCATCACTGAGCTGAGGAAAGTTTCCCAGATCCTTATCCTCAAGAAATACCTTAATTTCTTCAAAGTACTCCACAAAGTGCTCAAGAACTTTGATGGCTCAGCCGTCTTACATTATTGTACATCAGCAGTCCACTGTAGGTGGAATCAACCTCCAGTAAAAGTGCAGAAAATTCTTGCTTGTGAAGAGGGTGAGCAGCTATTAAATTAACTTGGCACATAAAGCCTTCTGATGGATAATACAATGAAAAGGCACAATTGTGGATATCCAACAGCTTCTGTAAACAATTTGACAAATCCGATTCCCCCCCCCCCCCGCCATGTTTGGTGTCCCATCTGTCATTACTGACACAACTTTAGAGATATTAATGCTTATAAAACAGAATGTTTGTAAAACAAACTTACATATTTTGCTTCCTGATGTACTTGTTGGCACTGGTACTAACTTTATCAACTTTTTTCTCATTGTGAGACCATCAGAATATCAACCAATAATGGCCAACTGAGCATGTGATGTGACATCAGTAGTTTCATCAAGAGAGATCGAAAAATATTTACAATTACCTATGTCTCTCTTTAATTGATGTATGTTTGTGTTCAGTCTCATTATTTGGTCTTTTATGATATTTCTACTTAGTGGTAACTCAGATATTCTCTTAATAATTACATCTTTATTCTGCATACCATGAAATAGAACTGGTGCACATCTTAGGAAAGTTTCTTTAATAAATTCTCCCTCACTGAGTGCTTTTGCATGCTGAGCTATGGAGTGAGCAATGCTCAAACTTGCAGACGTTAAATTTGTAGAGCCTTTTCCACATTTAAGGATGGAATTAGATTGGCTCTTATAAAGGTGTAGCTGCCTGGAAATGTATTCCTTCCTTTCATCTTCACTTTTTTTCAAGAGCTGGGAATGATCAGTTTTAAAATGTCTATTTATATTTCACATTCTGCTTACTACCGTTTCAGTACATAGAAAGCAAAATAATCTGCTATTTTTTCTATAATGCCATATATCTTGGTCCATGTCTCTTGAAAGGGTTGGCTACTGCTACTACCACTTCCTTTACTTAACCTTGGTTTTTTATTTTTTGGGTTCTCCATCAGGGGGGCAGTGATAGAAGATAGAATTATAGATAGCTTGCTAGCCTTGCAGGCAATTAGGGGTTAACAAGGTTAACTGACCACAAGATGGCACATGTAACTATCTTTTAGGAAAGGGCATGGTTAATAAGCAAAAATAGGGGTTAATAAGGATGCATAACAGAAATAGTGGTGAAATGGAGTCTGCATTATGATGCAATATGGCGTTCCGTATGTATATTAAGATGGCTGCCGCTATTTCTAATGGCAGGAAACAGCACCCATTGCACAGGCCCTCACCTATCACAGTCTCCCCCTCACTTATCTCACTAATGATGGTCAATTAGAAATTCACAACACCCCAGAACAGTAGATTGGATGATGGTTGCTGGTAATGGCGATCACAGGGCCCCCAGAGATGTGTCCCCCACAGCATTCTGCTTCTCCCTGCTCCACTGGCCGGAAGTGAGGTCAACAATCCCTTAATGGCCTAACGGAAGTCCCAGAACTAGACACTATGCCAGAATTCTGTTGTTTTGGCCTACAGACCTCCGGTACAGAGTGTCTACACTATAATACAGCAAATGTTTTATCCTGGGCTACTGTACCTGGCCATGCAGGAGACAAGGATGAAACCTTCTTCTCAGCATGCAGCCTCATACTTTTCTGTATGCAGCCATGTGTGATGTCAGACAGGTAGGGGGAGAACCAGAAGAGAAATCCAAAAGATGATGATCAATACTGTCAAATGCTACAGAAGGAGGGAGATTGAGAAGAACAATTTTATTTGCACAATTGATCAGAGAATTGTCTCTCTATTAAGCCCACATTGGTGGATATTCTTAGGCAGTCTTCTGACCAAGTATTAAGCATACATAGCTGGGGCTTAGCTTCCAAGATCAGATTTGTCCAGTCACACAGCCAGTTGCATGATGAGTCAGAGAGTTTCCGGGGACACTTGAGATTAAATAATTTGTCCACAGTTATACAGAATGCATCAGAGGTGGGCTTGGGCTCAGGTCTTCCCAACTCTGAGGCCAACTTTTTATCCTCTGTGCTGCCATGATGCTCTGCTTAGCTTCCAAGATCAGATGAGATTAAACACGTTTAGTCAGGTTACTATTACCATAGAAAATTAACTGTTTATCTTATTGAAATGAATTCATTTTCCATTGATAAATAAGGGTTTATGTATATTGCTACATGTTTCCCATACAGAAAACCAGATTCTGTTATTAAACTTCAACATGTCTTAAACCAACTTGTCTGTTTATATCATTGTTGTCACCATTATCTCCCAGGGTAGAAAAATTTGGAGTTATTTTCACTTCATCTCTTTTTTCCCCACTGCCTAGAGACAAAACTGTCATCAAATTCTGCTGTTGGTTTTTTTTTTTTTTAGAAATGTCTCTATGCCCTTGACTATCATGCTGGTCCAGACCCTCTTTATTTAGATTATTTAAACAGTCTATTAACTGCTCTCCTTACCACCAATCTGACTTCCTTCAAATCAACCTTGTCTACCATTGCCAGAGTGATCTTTAAATGCCACTTTCACGAAATCTCTTCCCTCTTTTGGTTCCCCACTGCCAACCATGTCAAGTCTGCTTAGCTTTAAAGACTTTTCATAGGCTGCCTCAGCCATGTCTATCCAGCCTTATTTTCTATAAATCCCAGCGCCAGAACTAAGCCTGCATAATGGAGCTTTGATTCAGTGTTCCAAATTAGAGAGCACTCAGGGCACTTGCAAGTCCTTTAGTTGTGTAGAAATATTAGACTTTATCACCTTCTTAGGGAGGATAATTAGTTAAAATAGGAAGCTACCATATCACTCTGGGATAAACTCTTCCTCATCTAATTCTGCTATTTTCCCCTGCTCCCAAGCTTTGACCTTTTATCAGTGTCCTGGAGTTTCTGTGTTTTCCCCCTTTTTTGTTGACTCTTTTTTACATCCCTTTATCCACTGAGGGTACCTTTTGTCCCCCTCGCTCCAAATTTGATCTGTGGTGCATTCTTTGGCTGCCACATTCCTAGTTATGCCTCTGACAGTTTTACTCCTGGCACTAACCCTGTTTATTCAGTGCCCCTTGTCCAACTCATAATAATAATAATTTCTATCTCCATATCTTTTGTTATACTCCTCCACTCACTTGAAAACCCCTTCTGTTGGGCTCTCATTTTATTTGCCTTTCAAAGCCCAGTCCAAGTTCCACTTGGTCCAGAGAGCCTTTTTCAGGAATATAGATAATGCTCCCAGGCATTCCATCTTTGAACAGCAGCTCAGAGACATTCTGAGCCAAGTCTCTACCATTTAACCCTCAGTTCCACATTGTCATTTATGCCTCAGATGGCCATTTATTACTTTCTAATTGCTTCAGGTGTGTTGGTCTTGTCTCCACAAGTGGATTGTAAATTCTTCTAGGGCAGGGAGAAACCATGTCTCATGCTTCTCTTCTCTCCCCTTGCAGGACCCCACACAGAGTTGGGCACAGGGTAAGTGTTCAATAAACATTTTGCAAATCAAGTTGAATTTGTTTTGAACCAGTGGCCATTTTAAAAAGGCATTGCAATAGCATTACTGGATGAAAAAAAGTTCAACAAAATGACTTTACAAATGAAAAAATCCATTATGGGAGGGGTAAAGAAAAATAGAAGTTAGAAGTGACAGAAAAGCAAAGTATTTCTAAAGACACCAAAGAAACAAGCAAGCAAGAGTTGAGAAGGTTTTCTCAGTGGCAGAAGGAACCATTCAGAGCAGTAGTATCGAATTGTGGTCTGGCAATGGTTCCCAGTTGCCTTGTTTTAATTCCAGCCCATATAATAACAACTGTGTGACTTCAGACAAGTTATCATGCCTCTCTGTGACTCAGTCTCCTCAACTATAAAATCAAGAGATTCCACTAGTTCCTTCTATTTTTTTTTTTGGTGACTTGGCTTTTTCCCACTTTATGAATCTGTGGTGAAGTCTATGGACTCCTTTTCAGAACATTTGTATATACATAGAATAAAACATATAGAATCACAGACAAAACAAATTACATTTAAATATAATTATCAAAATGTTAAAATATATTAGAAAAAGAAATTGATAGACTCCAGGTTAAGTACCTGTGCACTAGACATTCTCAAATATCCCCACCCATCTCCAAAGCTCATTCTATGATCTCTCTCCTTTTTTCCCCTTGTCCCTATGTCTCTTCCTCCTATCTCGTGATTAAGGGTTCTAGGTCACCAATAACAGGTATTGAAATGGAAAGAAAAGGAGATTCTCCCTCTCCCCCATGGTAACATCCAATTGAACAATAATAATGATTATTAAATTATATAAATGAAAATCTTAACTAAGAACAAGCTACTACATTCTTATTTTAGGTCAGAATATCATGTTTTTTGATATGTTTCTCAAAAAAATTGTGTGGAAATTATGTCCATAAAGTAAACTGTAAGGGCTTAGTGAAATAATTGAGGAAATGGGAGGAAATTAGGTAGCTATGTAGTGATGGAAAAAGCAGGGGGATGGGACTAAGGAAACTAAGGTTCTCTCACTTATACCCTGTAACAATGGGCAAGTCATTCCACTTCAGGGCCTCAGTATTTTCATCTGTGAAATAGAGTTTTTTTTGTATAGATGATATCTGAGACTTCTTCCCTAGGCAGCTAAGTGGCACAGTGAATAAAACACTAGCACAGGAGTCAGGAAGACTCATACTAATTTTAGATACTTAATGGGCAAGGCACTTAACCTTGGTTGTCTAAGTTTCTTCATCTGTAAAATAAGCTAGTGAAGGAAATAGCAAATCACCCCAGTATCTCTGCCAAGAAAACCCCCAAGGAATCATATGTGACTGAAAAATGACTCAACAACAACTAGGCTTCTTCCAGCTCTGATATTCAAGAGATCAAGGCTTATAACATGAGATAAAATTAAAAATAGTGGCTATGATGCAAATATGTCTTTCAGTTGGATTAGTGGATTGGAAAAAAAAAGCTGAATAAACTATTCCAGTGGCTCCCAATCTGTGAACCATGGAGTCATGGGGAGCCATTGAGCTATTCATTGTAAAGACTACAGTCCCCATATGCAATGAGCATTATGCCATTTCCATATCTTTTAAAGGTCAATTAAATATGAATCTTGACTCAGTGTAATTAACAGACCTTTCTTCCACAGATGAATAATATATTGTGCGCATATTTATGTCACTTATTTTTTAAACATTTTGATAAATGAATGTAATGGATATATTTTGCTTTTCTAGCAAATCTATTTCTGTTAATATCTCCATTCTTTTCCCCTCCTTGGGAAGTAAATCCATTCTTGTTACCAGAAAAATAAATCCATAAAAATGCCAGATGTAGCAATTTTGACCATAAATGTATAGAATATTTTGTTCTATCAGTTCTCCTTTTCTGTCCTATGAGGATAAAGGTATGTGTTATCATCTGTTCTCCAGGGTCTTTTTTGGCTTTTTAGTTATTCAATTTGGTTTCCTTTACTGATTTTTAAAAATTTTTAGGCTGTATACCATTCTTTGGGCTTGACTCTGCACTTGTTCCTACAATCTTCCCATGTTTTCTTGAATTCCTGATATTTGGTCATTTCTTACTATATAATAATAATAATATTGTTTACCTTCTTATATCATATTTATTTATCCATATCCCAATGAATAGCTATTGATTTTTTGTTTTCAACACTCAGTCATTACCAAAGATGGATCTGTCCAATGAAACTTTTCCTTGTAATAAGGAATCATTTATTACTTCTTGTTCACAATAATTCTATATTACATTATTCCTACATCACATTATTTTAGTTGTTTCCCAATTGATGAGCATAAGGCTTGATGCCACATTTTGTTCATTTCCAGATATAGCCACTTTTCCCAATAAGTCCTCCCTTTTAACAAAGAAAAACAGTTTATCAATATCAACTGAACAATTGTAGAGACTGTCCTAGGTAGTGTATGCAACATTCCATAGCTGTATTCCTCCACCTCTCTACCAAGAGAAGGAAGTTGTACATGCTATTATTTCCTAAAGGTCTACAGGTACAGTTGTGATGAATAAAGTGACAGTTCATTTAAAGGTGTCACTGAATTAACAATGACTTTATCCTTGTTCATTTTGCCAAAGATCAATAGTAATGACTATTAGGTTGGGGGGTGGTCCTTGAAGTTTTTTATGTTACAAAGGGATCTTTAAGCTCAAAAAGTTTGGGAACACCTGACCCTCCTTCTTTTTAAAGTCTTGTTGATTGTAATAAATGCACTGTCACTTAGCAAGCCTTTCTTTACTTATTAGGAATGGAATTTGAAAACAGAAACTGGTGATTGTTAAATTGACCCAGCATTGACTACCCTCATTTCCCTGTACTTTAGACCATTTTTAGAGTTAACTTGATGCTCCTCTCTGGGCTGCCTGAGGGTCTGGAGCACAGCATTTCCATCCAGTGTCAGAAGTGTGTATTGGCTGGTAGGTGAGGCTAACACACACAGGACTGTGCTTGAAGGCATCACTTCTTCTCTGAACTTATCCACCAGTGGGCCAAGGCTTTAAGGCCCTCCGTGCATTTTCCTCAAACTCAGATCTTCTGGCTCATTGTCAGTCAAGCCATTGCCAGTGGCGCTAGCCAATAAAAGCATATAGGAAAAATAAATTTGTCATAGGAAAAGTACAGAAAAGTGATTACTTTCAGGCAAGAATACAGTAAGAACACTGTTAGCCCACATTTCACTGATGTTGAAAACAAAAAATGTTGCCAAATGATTTTTTTTTGTCAATTAAAGCATAAAGCATGGGGTTCTTTCCTCCCCTCCCCTCAACAGAGCCCCTCAAGTTGGGTTACCCCCAGACCACCATGGACCTTTGGAAGAGATATTTACCCCCCATATGAGAGGGATGTGCTTTAGTCTTCCCTACCCCCAAAATGGCAGGGCTAACCAGGCCCCCAAGTGAGCATAGTGAGAAATGTGTGGGTTGAGTTTCAGTAAAGCATAACAGGTGTAATGGTGGTCCCAGAGAAACACCTCATCTCTGTTCATGGAATAACAGATCACTTCACAGAGATGGGAGCTGGGCTAGTTCCAGCACTTGCACCTTACAGGTCTAAATATGGGTTGCATGTGGAGTGTTTCCAGGAGCTTTACCAAATGGTTGTGGCAGACAGCCTATAAGATTTTTGGTCCCCTTGGCCCTGACTATGGGGAAGAGAGAATCGGTACTGACTACTGGGAAAGAACTAAGAACTTGGAAATGAGGGGGTCAGAGGGAACAAGGAAAGTTTTCCTTCCTTCTGATGCCCCAAAGTCTAAATCTTTGTTTCTATAGCTAAGATGTTCAGTTCTGGACTTTATTATAGAATAAACAGCTCTCTGATAGGATCTCCCTCCCACACTATAGAAGGGGATATTTAGCCAGGAGTTGAAAGCATGTTTTTGATTCCTGTAGAATTTGAAATCATCATTGAAAAGTGAGGATAGTCAATCAACAGGCTTTTCTCTCCCATTAAGTATCTATGTGTGTGGCAAGCCCTGTTCTAGAAACTGGAGTACTCTTTTGGGAGAATGTGCCATCTACTCCACTGACACACATCTGGTAAGACTAAGGGAAAGGAGTTCTAACTCAGTCATGTGCATAAAACTGAAATAATGCCAAAAATTCTCTTGAACTCTTCAGAAGAAATTTTTGCCCTTAGAGAGATCCTTAGATTCATAAAAATTAGTGTGATTGCCCTAATCCCTGACTCTATCCACCATTTAAAACTTCATCCTGGGTAGCTTGATTCTACCTCCATTTTCACCATTAAAAAAACAAACAAACAAAAAACTTTGCAAATAGGTTTGTATATATGTTTTACCCAAGGCAGAGTGATGTAATGGATAAAGAGCTGGCCTTGGGATTAGGAAGACTTTGGTCATCTGTTCTCTGTTGCTCAAGTATTAAGTCATTCAAAACTATTTGTCTTTACAATGTCTTCATCACTTCATAGGCTTCTTCCCAGGTTTCTCTGAAATAATCCCTTTCATCATTTCTTATGCCACAATAGGATTCTATCTCATTAAAATACTATTGTTTATTCGACTGTTCTTTAGTTGAAGACCTCTTAGTTTGCAGTATTTTTGCACCATTAGCAGAGCTACCATAATATTTCTCATGCATATCTTCTTTCTTTGATCTCATGAGATGTATAGTAGTGGCATTTTTAAGTCAAATGGTATGAAAAGTTTACATTACTTAGCACATTTCTTTCCATAATGGCTAGACTAATTCACAGCTTCACCACCACTGTTTATCTTCTTTCCCATAGTACAACCAACAGTTGCCATTTTATTTTTTGTTCATTGTAGCCAATCTGTAAATGGGACTTCAGAGTTGCTTAAATGTGCATTTCTCAAATTATTAGTGATTTGGGGCATTTTTCCATATCTTTTTAACAGCCTATATCTCTGACTATGAGACTACTCATTTATTGGAAGATAGTTCTTATTCTTTTTTTTAAACCCTTACCTTCCATCTTAGAATCAATACTGGGTATTGGTTTTAAGATAAAAGAGTGGTAAGGAGTA
Organism: Monodelphis domestica; assembly: GCF_027887165.1. Lineage (NCBI taxonomy): Eukaryota > Metazoa > Chordata > Mammalia > Didelphimorphia > Didelphidae > Monodelphis > Monodelphis domestica. The sequence continues at coordinate 178,375,455 of NC_077232.1, read as the reverse complement.
GGTAATGGGGGTTAAATGACTTGCCCAGGGTCACACAGCTAGGAAATATCCAAGACCAGATTTGAACCTTTGACCTCCCATCTCTGGGCATGACTCTCAATCCACTGACCCAACCAGCTGCCCCCCTTATTCTTTTAAATTTGAATCACTTCCTTAAATATTTTTATAAGAGAAAATTATTCTATTTCCTCCTGTTTATTTGATTCCCCTTTAATTCTTTTAATTCCCTTCTAAACCCTTATTGCTATTTTTTTTTTTTGCAAAACCCCCCTTGAATTTTATGTGATTAAAACTATTCATTTTATCTTCTGTGATCTTTTTTTGTGTGTGGTCAAAAACATCTCTTATCTATAGATCTAAAAGGCAATTTCTTCTTATGCTTATGATGTCATCCTTTATAGTTAAATTGTGTACTCATCTGGAGCTTATTGTAGTGTATTCTGTCACAAGTTGCCGAGTTAGCAAAGACATGGCATGTGTGTGTCCTCTTACCCCCCACCTGAGGGATCTGTTAAAAGTTTCACCAACACTGGTATACTTAGCTTCTGATTGATTGACTTCCAGTTTTCAAAGCAATTTTTGTTGAATATTGAATTCCTAGTAATTGGAACCTTATAATTTATCAGCCTGGACTCTATGTTTGCTTCAGAATGTTGTTTATCATATTTTTTATTGATTGACAGTTCATCTATTTCTTAATCAGCAACAAATAATTTGATGATTAATATATTGTAATATAGTGTAATATTTGCTGGACCCTCTTCCTTCCCACTTTTTTTCATTATTTCCCTTTAGACTTTTGATCTTTTGTTCTTCCAGATGACATTTATTATTTTTCTAGCTCCAAAAAAGTAATCCTTAGGTAGCTTGATTGGTATGCCATAGAATTTTTAAAGTAAGTAAGTAGTATTATCATTTCATCAGACTGATTTGACTTGCTCATGAACAAATACTATTTCTCTAATTATTTAGATCTGTTTATTTCTATAAAGTGTGCTTTGTAGTTGTGTGCATATAGTTACTGTGGGTCTTGGCAGGTAGACTAGAAGTTCTCAAAGTGTGGTCCATTTACTCTTGCGGGTCCCTGAGGCCTTTCCAGGGGATCTGGGAGGTCTAAACTATTTTTATAACAATACTCAGGCATTATTTGCCTATTAAAGTACTCCTCCCTTTTCTAGTTACATATCTGTGACCAGATTTTCTTTATATACTTCAACCAAAATAACATATCACAACAGATTGAATGCAGAAGCAGATATGAGAATCCAGATGTCTTATATTAAGTCAGACATTAAAGACATTTGAAAAAATATATAAATGTCACAATTCCCACTTAAATTTTTTTTGTTTTGGAAAATGTAAGTTTTAGAGAAAAAAATTTAACTACATTTATGTTAGCATCTAATGGATTTATTGTTATTTTAAATGAATAAATATTTTAAAATTTTATTGGTTTTAATTTCTAAAATGGAAGATATCAAATTTAAGTGACATAGTATAACATAAACAAAAAGCTCCTCATAGTCATTAATAATTTTTTTAGGATGTGAAAGGGTCCTGCAAAAAGTTCAAGACCCATTGAGTTTCAAAGAAATTGACAAACTTCTTTGGTAGAAGGATTTTCCTCACCTGGGAGTTTCAAATGCCAATGAAATCATTGGTCCAGTATCTATTCCTAAGAAAAGCAATAATGTACAACATCAGAGAGAATCTATGTTCTTTATCCATCCAATTGTGATTGCTCTTTAAAAATCAGTGCTAACAATGTTAACTAATCTTAGATATACATACACGCACAATTCTCATGAATAACATGATCTTATAATACAAAGGATAGCTTTGTTATAGACGAGTTTTTGCCTGAATACCATGTCATAATCTTGTTATAACACAATCATGTTACTGAAAAATTCATTATAAGGACCCCATTCAAGATCGTTAAAAAACCAAATGGCCTTTATTACAAATGATTTTAGTATTTATGAAATATGTTAAGTTTATATGACGTTTTAAGGATCTGTTATTTCATTGGCACAGTCGATTCAATTCAACAAACTTTATTAAATATCACTAAAGTGTGAGGCACTGTCCTAAGTTGGGGATAAAAATATAAAGATAAGATGCTTCCCATCCTCATGAAGCTTATAGTCTACTTGATGGATACTACTTCTACCAATGCAGATGAAACCCTTCTATAATGTAGTAGACAGTTTTTAAGAATTGTTACAATTAAAAAATTCATCACTCTGTGACTAACCAGGTGACAAAGTGACTTAAATTATTTTTTACATTAAAGTTTTTTTAAAATTTTTATTTAGAATATTTTCCCATGGTTATGTGATGCATGATTTCCCCCTCCCCCACAGTTTTCCCCTCCCCCTTCCCAAAGCCAACAAGCAGTTCCACTATGTTATACATGTATCATTGTTCAAAACCTATTTCCATGTTATTCATATTTACAGTAGAGCAATTCTTTAACATTGAACCTCTAATCATATCCCTATTGCACTATGTGGTCGATCATATATTTTTCTAATGCATTTCTAGTTCCACAGTTCTTTCTCTGGATGTGGATAGCATTGTTTCTCCTAAGTTCCTCTGGATTGTCCTGGGTCATTGCATTGCTACTGATAGAAAAGTCTATTACATGTGATTGCGCCATAATGTATCAATCTCTGTGTACAATGTTCTCCTGGTTCTGCTCTTTTTGCTTTGCATCAATTCCTGGAGGTTGTTCCAATCCACATGGAATTTCTCCATTTCTCCGTTAAAGTTTTTTAAAATTTATTTTAGAAAATTCTTTTCTTTTAAAAGCTAGTTTCAGATTCTGTCCCTACTTCCCATCTACTGAGAAGACAAATAAAATTTTATCAATTATACAAATGAAATCATGTAAAATACATCTCCCTTTAGCCAAATCACACACACACACACAAAAAAAAAAAACAAGAAAAAAGGGGAAAAAACAAAGAAAAAGGAAAAGAAAAGAAAAGAAAAATACATTTCAATTTGTACCCAGAGTTCATTAGGTCTCTTTCTGGTGGTGAATTGAGGTAGATTTTTCATCATGAGTCCTTTGAAATTGTCTTGGATCATTGCATTGATTTTTCACAATGGATCATCATTGCAGCATTGGCTAGCATTGTTAACAGTAATCTTCAGGTTCTTCTCAATTCACTTTGCATCAATTCACAAAGGTCTTGCTTGCCATACTTTGTTTTGAAACCACCTCCTCATCATTTCTCATAGCACAATAATATGCCATTACAATCATGTGCCACAACTTGTTCAGTTGTTCCCCAATTGATGAGCATCCCCTCCATTTCCAGTTCTTTGCCACCACAAAAAGCATTGGAATCAATATTTTTGTACATATGAGTCTTTTTCCTTTCTCTTTGATCTCTTTGATGTGTAGAACTAGTAGTAGTGGCTTTTCTGGGCCAAATGATACATAGAATTTTGCAGCCCTTCAGACATAGTTCCAAAATTTTCCCCAGAATGGTTGGATCATCTCACAACTCTATTAACAGTTTATTAGCCTAACTATTTTTTTCATCCCCTTCAGCATTTGTCATTTATATAGGTGTGAAGTGGCATCTCAGTGTTGTTTTAATTTGCATTTCTTTAATAGTAATCTAGAGTATTTTTATATGACTCTAAGTAACTTTGATTTCTTCTTTTGAAAACTATATAATCATATCCTTGGGCTATTTATCAACTGGGAATTTTTTTATTAAAATGATTTATTTATTATTTCTAAAAATCTCATTAAAAAATTTAAAAATCATTTTAACTCAGTTCCCAATATATTTGAGAAATAAGGCTTTATCAGAGGAACTTGTTATAAATGTTTTTGATAATTACTTCATTGTCTATAGTACCTTTAAACAAAATGTAGTTTTCCTGATTATTTCTTTAAATTAAGTCTAATTTTGATTTTCTGGTGCCTGAGATTATGACTGCTACTGCTGTCTTTATAAAAATTTCAGCTAAACCATAATAGATTCTACTCTAGCCCTTTATTTTAAGATCTGTATGTGTCTTTCTATTTTAAGTGTGTCTTATAAGCAATATATTGTTGGATTCTGGTTTCTAATCTGTTCTGATATCTGCTTCTAGTTTTTGACTGAGTTTATCCCATTCACAGTCACATTTATGATTGTTGTATATTTTCTTTCATCCAATTTTCTTCTGCTTAATACACTGTCTTCTTATATTCTGTTCCTCTTCAAAAGTTTTGCTTCTGATCATTGCCTCCCCTATTCTTCTCTTCCCTTTACCATTCCCACTCTTCTCCCTGCCCCATATATTTTATACTCTTCCCCTACTATTTTCCTTTTGGGTAAGATAGATTTCTATACCCAACTGAGTGGGTATATATGTTCTTCCTTCTTTGAACCAATTTCAATTATAGTGAGGTTTAAATTTTTCTTTGCATGCTTCATTTGTGTGAGAAAATTTTCTCTATTCTACTTCACCTCCTTTCCCCATCCCTCTTCTTACTTCTTCATTTTTTTTTATTTTTAAGAGATCATTCCAACATAATTGACTTATACTCAAGCCCTCTGACTATGTAGACTCCTTTTAACTGTTTTAATAATGATAAAGTTCTTTGGAGTTACATATATCATCTTCCTGCCATATTGTAATCTCTGCCATAACTGCTTTCTACTTTTCCTAGCAGTTTTTGTCAAACAATGAGTTCTTTCTCCAAAAACTTAGATTTGGGGGTTCATCAAACACATTGCCATATATTCATTACCTAATCTCTTCCATTGATCCACCACTTTATTTCTTTGCCAGTACCAGATTGTTTTGATGATTACTGCTTTATAGTGTGGTTTGATATCTGGTATAGACAGGCCTTCTTCCTTCAAATTTTTTTCCATTAATTCTATTGATAGTCTTCACTTTTCATTTTCCCAGATCAACTTTGCTGTTATTTTTTCTCATTTTGTGAAAAAATGTGGGGTAGTTTGATTGGTATAACATTGAATAGGTAAATTAATTTAGATAGGATTGCCATTTTCACTACATTGGCTCAGCCAATCCATGAATAATTAATGTTTTTCCAATTGCTTAGATCTAATTTTGTGTGAAAAGTGCTTTGTAATTGTGCTCACATAATTACTAGGCTTCTTTTGGTAGGTGTACGTCCAGTCAATCTATAATAGATGAGTTTGTAAGTCGAATTTGTAGTTAAAAACCAAGACCCTTCTACACTGCAGCTAAATTGGGCTATATATTGTTTTCTATTCTTGGCCTTCTCCCTCTTTTCTCTGTGCATCTATCTGCATGGTCAGTATCCCATGTCTACAATGTACTCTTTCCTCCACCCCCATCTCTAATGTCTTTGATTATTGAAATCTTTGTCTTTTGCCAAAGCCCAGCCCAGGTCATCTGAGCCAATCAGCTCATTCCTTTTAGACTCCTCAATGTACTTGATTGTCCAAAGTTGTATCATAGCTGTTTGTATATACATAGTATCCTCTTTAGGAGAATGTAAATTTCTTGAAGTAAAAATAGTGTTCCTTTTCATCTTTGTATCTTCAATGTCAAGCACAGAACCTGTTTTTAAATTTAGAGTATTTTTCCATGATTATATGATTCATTATTTCCCCCACTCATATATATAATTGTTCAAAACCCCAATCATATCCCCATTTAATCACACTTTTCTTCTGTGTTTCTGCTCCCACAGTTCTTTCTCTGGATGTGGATAATGTTCTTTCCCATAAATTCCTCTGAATTGTCCTAGATCATTGTATATATTATCACTAGTAGAGAAATCCATTACATTCGATAGTGCCACAGTGTATTAGACTCTGTATATAATGTTCTCCTGGTTCTGCTCCTTTCTGTTTGCATCAATTCCTGCAGGTTTTTCCAGTTCACATGAAATTCCTCCAGTTCATTTTTCCTTTCAGCACAATAATATTCCATCACCATCATATACCATAATTTGTTTAGTCATTCCCCAATGGAGGGACAGTCCCTCATTTTACAATTTTGTTGTCACCACAAAAAGCGTAGCTATAAATATTTTTGTATAAGCCTTTTTCCTTATTATCTCTTTGCAGTTCAAACCCAGCAGTGGTATGACTGAGTCAAAGGGCAGGCAGTCTTTTAAAAGCCTTTTCCACAGTTCCAAATTGCCCTCTAGAATGGCTGAACCAATTCACAACTTCACTAGCAGTGTATTGGTGTCCTAATTTTGCCATATCCTCTACATTTATCACTTTCCTTTGCTGCCATATTGGCCAACCATCTGCTAGGTGTGAGGTGATACCTCAGCATTGTTTTAATTTGCATTTCTCTAATAAGGAAGAATTTAGGACACTTTTTTTTTTCATGTGCTTATTGATAGTTTTGATTTCCTCATGTGAAAACTGCCTATTCATGTTCCTTGACATGTTGTTTGGGGAATGGCTTGAATTTTTGTAAAGTTGACTTTGTTCCTTATATATGTAGGAAATGAAACCTTTGTCAGAGAGTTTTTTGTAAAAATGTTCTCCTAGGTTGTTGCTTTCCTTCTAATTTTGGTTGCATTGTTTTTTTGTGCAAAAAAATTTTTAATTTGATATAATCAAAGACATTCATTGTATATTGTGCAAAGTTCTCTATCTCTTACATGGTCTTAAATTCCTTCCTTTCCCACAGATATGGCAGGTATACTATTTTTTGTTCACCTAATTTATTTATTATTTCACTCTTTATATTTAAGTCATTTATCCATTTTGAATTTATCTTGGTATCGGGTGTAAGATGTTGATCTAAACCTAATTTTCCCCATACTGTTTTCCAATTTTCCCAGGAGTTTTTGTCAAATAGTGAGTTCTTGTCACAGAAGCTGGGATCTTTGGGTTTATTGAACAGTAGCTTGCTGAGGTCATTTATCCCTGTCTATTCCATTGATACACCCTTCTATCTCTTAGCCAGTACATACTGTTTTGATGACCACTGCTTTATAGTACAGTTTAAGATCTGGTACTGCTAGGCCCCCCTCCTTCACATTTTTTTCCATTATTTTCCTTGATATTCTTGATCAGTTATTCTTCCAGATGAAGTTTGTTATAATTTTTCTAATTATATAAAAAAAGTTTTTTTGGTAGTTTGATAGATATACTGAATAAATAGATAAATTTGGTTAGGATTGTCATTTTGATTATGTTAGCTCCTTCTACCCATGAACAATTAATGTTATTTTTTTCCAGTTATTTAGATCTAGTTTTAATTGTGTGAAAAGTGTTTTATAGATGTGTTCATATAATTCCTGTGTTTGTCATGGTAAATAAATTACTAAATATTTTATATTGTCTAGAGTGATTTTAAAAGGAGTTTCTCTTTCTAACTCCTGCTGCTGAATTTTCTTGGAAATATATAAAAATGCTAATGATTTTTGTGGGTTTATCTTGTACCCTGAAACTTTGCTAAAGTTGTTGATTATTTCCACTAGCCTTTTAGGTGATTTTCTAGGATTTCATCCACAAAGAGTGATAGTTTAGTTTTCTCATTGTCTACTTTAATCCCTTCAATTTCTTTTTCTTCTCTAATTGGTACTACTAGCTTTTCTAGTACAATATAGAGGTGATAATGGGAATCCTTGCTTCCCTCCTGATCTCATTGGGAAGACTTCTAACTTGTCCCCATTGCAGATGACACTTGCTGATGGTTTTAAATATATACTGTTTATTATTTTGAGGAATGACCCTTCTATTCCTATTATTTTTAGTGTTTTCAATAGGAATAGATGTTGCATTGTGTCAAAGGCTTTTTCTGGATTTATTGAGATAATCTTGTGATTTCTATTGGTTTGATTATTGATATTATAAATTATGTGGATGGTTTTCCTAATATTAAACCATCCTTGTATTCCTGGTATATGTCCCAGTTGGTCGTAGTGGATAATCCTTGTGATTACTTGCTGGAGGCTTTTTGCTAGTATTTTATTTAAGATTTTTGCATCTATGTTCATTAAGGAGATTGACTTATAGTTTTTTTTCTCTATTTTTGGTCTACCTGGATTTGAAGTCAATACCATATTTGTGTTGTAAAAAGAATTTGGTAAGACTCCTTCTTTTGTCTGTTTTGTCAAATAATTTGCATGGTATTAGGATTAGTTCTTTAAATGTGTGATGGAATTCACTTGTGAATCCATTTGGTCCTGGGGATTTTTTCTTAGGGAGTTCCTTAATGGCTTGCTCAATTTATTTTTCTGAGATGGGATTATTTAAATATTAGATTTCCTTTTTTGTTAATGTAGGAAATTTATATTTTTCTAAATATTCACCCAATTTCACCTAGATTGTCATATTGCCATATGATTGGGCAAAATAGTTCTTAATAATTACCTTAATTTCCTCTTCATTAGAGATGAGAGCACTGTTTTCATCTTTGATACCATTAATTTGATTCTTTCTTCTTTTTTGATTAGATTGACCAGTACTTTATCTATTTTATTTGTTTTTTTCAAAGAACCAGCTCCTTGTCTTATTTATTAATTCAAAAATATTTTTTACTTTCAATTTTATTAATTTCTCCTTTAATTTTTAGGATTTCCAATTTAGTTTCTATCTGGGGATTTTTTTTGGTTGTTCTGCTAATTTTTAAAATGCAAGCCCAAATAATTGATCTCCTCTTTGACTTTTTTGCTATAGACACTCAGAGATATAAATTTCCCCCTGAGTACTGTTTTGGCTGCATCCCATAGATTTTGATATGATGTCTCCTCATTGCCATTCTCTTTAATGAAGTCCATAATTGTTTCTATGATTTATTTTTTGATCCATCAGTTTTGAAGAATTAGATTATTTAGTTTCCAATTAATTTTAAATTTGCCTTTCCATAAAGTAAAATTTTTATTGCATTATCATCTGAAAAAAAGTTGCATTTATTGTTTCTGCTTTTCTGCATTTGTTTGCAATATTTCTAAGCCCCAGTACATGGTTGATCTTTGCATATATACCATGTACTGCTGAGAAGAAGGTTTTGTTTTAGTCCTATTCAGTTTTCTCCAGATAGCTATTAACTCTAATTTTTCTAGCATTTCATTCACTTCCCTTACTTCTTTCTTATTTATTTTTCAGTTTGATTTATCTAGTTCTGAAAGGGGAAGGTTGAGATCTCCCACTAATATGGTCTTACTATCTATTTCCTCCTTGAGCCTCTTTAATTTTTTCCTTTAGAAATCTAGATGCTATGCCATTTGGCACATAAATGTTTAGTAATGATATTACTTCATTGTTTATAGTATACTTTAACAAAATGTAATTTCCTTCCTTATCTCTTTTGATCAGATCAATTTCTACTTTAGCTTTGTCTGGCATCATGATTACTTCTCCTCCTTTTATTACTTTAGATGATGCATAATAAATTCTGCTCCATCCTTTTACCTTGAATCTCTGTGTGCCACCCTGCCTCAAATGTGTCTCTTGTAAACAACATATAGTAGGATTCTGGTTTTTAATCCACTCTGCTAATCTGCTTCCATTTAATGGAGGAGTTCATCCTATTCACATTCAGCATTATGATTACTAACTGTGTATTGCCCTCCATCATATTATTCCCTTTAAATTCTGCTCTATTCCCTTTCTCTCTGTTCTTCCTCACCAGTATTTTTGTCACCCCCCTCCCTACTTCCCCCTCCAATTAACCTCCCTTTTCCCTTGTCTTATTCCTCTTCTACTTCTCTGTGGGGTAAGATTAGAATTCTGTACCCCACTGAGTATACTTGTTTTGCACCCTCTGAGTCCTTTAAGATGAGAGTAAAGTTTAAGCATTGCCTGTCACCACCCTTATCCTCTCCACTCTTTAGAGATTTTTCATGCCTCTTTAGAGTTAGGTGCTTTTTTGTTTGCTCATTTTTCCTATCTAATTATAGGTAGACTTGAGGGGATGATGTGATGGTCTAAGGGCTGAGAGTTCTGAGAATCCCCTCCCCTTGCTGATTCAACAGACCCTTGAGATGCTGATATCTTAAATACTTGTCTCAGCTTTAGGTGTTAGCTTTTAATCACACTCTGATGTTGATCAGGTCAGGAGCTGATCAAATTCTAGGCTCAGGATTAGTCTAAAGTTTTTGGTTTCACTGTGTACTTGATCTGATCAGGCACACCCTTGATTGTCCTGTCTTGGAGCTCCCTGAGCTATAGGCAAAAAGATCAGTACTTATTATTATCATCCACCACAAAGTGTGAATTAAGTCCTTGTCCCAAGTTCAGACTAGAATTCACTGGGCTGGGACTCTGGATTTCTCCACAGGTTTGAAGTTTCAAGGGGTATGGGTTGGTTTGTACCTCTATTTACTTAGGCGGGATCTGGATATTGGCCTGGACCTAGGTTCCCGAACCTTGGATAGGAGAAGTGGGCTTGGAGGAAGTGGGTGGCTCACTCTTGGCTTGCTCTTCCCTCTGCTACAGCTTCTTGCTGGGTCTGCTCTCCTTTCACCCCAGTGCCCCAGATGTTCATTGCCTACCTTTTGGGTTTTTCTTTTCTTGAAAGTTGTTTCACTTTCCTTGTTGGTTCTTTCACTCCTGTTTTTGTTTTGTGGCGATATTTTCAGCTTGGTTGGAGAGGATTCTCATGGTGGCACAGAGCTACTGAGGATTACTCCACCATCTTGACTCTACTCATGGAACTTCATAGTACTTTTTTTTTTTAAATAAAAACCCATATCTTGTGTCTTGGAGTCAATACTGTTTATTGACTCCAAGGCAGAAGAGTGGTAAGGGCTAGGCAATGGGGGTCAAGTGACTTGCCCAGGGTCACACAGCTGGGAAGTGTCTGAGGCCAGATTTTAACCTAGTATCTCCCGTCTCTAGGCCTGGCTCTCAATCCACTGAGCTACCCAGCTGTCCTCTTCATAGTACCTTTTAAAGAGTGGATATTTAATAGATATTTGTTGTTGAGAAAATAATGACTTTGCCACAACATGACATACTGCAAAAAGGAATAGACATGATACTAGAAATACAACTAGAACCTTATTTTAATATTTTCACTTGAAACATAGTCCCATGCCATGGATGGTGAGAACTATATGGAAACATTCTGGTGTCTGTCAGACGTAAGGAATAGGTGTTTCCTTTGAAGTCTCACTGTAGCACTGTTCAAGTGATAGAATTATGATGAACAATTTTTGCACCAGGAATATGGTGGGAATGACATTATAATCCTTTCTCTCATGCAATTTAGGCTAGAGCTTTTCCTCCATCAAGAGTAGATTGGTTTAAAGGACTAAAGACTCAGACTGTTGAAATTACTTCCTGATATCCTGAGAAACAAAGTAGCCAAGAGGAGTTACAAGTATTTTCTAATATTTTGCTGATGGATTACACTGGGCAACTCAGACAAGGGATCTTCACTAAGCTAAATTCAGTTGGAGAGCCATTGTTGCATATCCTTATTGCATATCTTTCTCCTATGGCTACTTGAATTTCATTTTGTTAACTATTGAATGATCTACAGATATAATGCAAGATGTGAAATTATAAGAGAGATTTAGTTGATGATCAGGAGAAATTATTTAAATATGAGAGTGTCTTTGAGATGCTGAAGGAGCAAGTATATTAAATTTTGATGCCTTCGGGGGGAAATCCTGATTGCTTCTACTTCTTTACTTGTATGCCTAGGAAACCAACACATCATAAATTTCAGGTTCTCCTTTCCCACATGTCCCTGTAGTAACTCGAGGCCCGAAGACCCATGGATTGTAAAAGAAACCATAAAGATGAAACAGCAGCCTTCCCTCTGAGTCTGAGCCATGACTAAGGCAATGACTTCTCATGGAGAAGCCTAGAGAAATGAATAGTGACTAATGCCGGTCCAGAACTGGTGTGGGGGAGTGAGAAATGAAAGCATTCAGTCATTGGAGCTCCATGGGGAAGGGGACAAATTGAGCTGAATTTTCTTTGGCTTATGATCTGAGGCTCCTGCAGAAAAGATTTTTAGAGGAAATGAGGGAAATGCCAATGGGGGTTGTGAGCTAAATGTGGGCTAGATAAGGTTCGGAAACATGATGTACTTGTTGAAATGATCAAATCTTTTTGATATTTTGTTATTTTTTTTTGCCTAGACTCAAGTGAGAAAACCCCTAGAAACAGACTTCTGTCTGTATCTTTGACCTTCTGATAATTTTTTATCAACATGGGATGTTTATTGAGGACCAGCCATATATTGGCCTTCATACAGCCTCTGGAATTTATAGTTTTAAAAGCTGGGTCCATCCTAGAAATGAATAATGCCAGTATTTATCCAGATGACTTGGAAATGAATTATGACCCTTATACTACTGCCTTCTAACCCTACTCCATCTCTAAATATCCAAATGGATTTAACATGATTGGGGAGGGGTGGTGGAGTGGCTGTGGATTGTCTTTCTGGAGGTTTTCTATACTTGTTAATGGAAAATCAAACTTCCCTTTTGTTATTTAGATCATTGGAGTAACACCAGAAGCCTGGTGCAGAAAAACAAAACAAAACAAAACAAACCTTAGGAAAGGAATAGGAGAAAAAGAAAGCAAAGACACATCCATTTGTAAGGCCAGTTCCAGGAAAATTTGTGAACTAACTGGTACTTGTTTGAGGTGCTTCCTTGGATTCTTTTTCTGCTTCCTTTCATTTCCTTTTTTCCTCTCTCTCTCTCTTGTGCAGTCATCTGGGCTCTTATATGTTAAATCTTCATGGTTGCTCAGAGGAGCCCTAAGCTAAGCTTTTAAAATAATTAAATAAATATTTTATCTATGTTTTAAAAACGCAAGAACATTGTCTCTACTTTTCACTGCCTCCAAGCCCTCCCTTAGAACAAGGTTATAAGGGGCAGCTGGGTGGCTCAGTGGATTGAGAGTCAGGCCTAGAGATGGGAAGTCCAAGGTTCAAATCTGGCCTCAGACACTTCCCAGCTGTGTGACCCTGGGCAAGTCACTTGACCCCCATTGCCTACTTCTGCCTTGAGGACAATACATAGTATTGACTCCAAGACAGAAGGTAAGAGTTTTTTTTTTTTTAAAGAACAAAGTTATACAATTATATGAAAGCAAACCAGCACAAAGGTCATGCCCAACAATGAGCACCTCATTCTGTACTTGTGATTGCTCATCTCTCTGGAAGGAGGCATACTTGTCTGGCACAATTGACTTTGGCCACTGAGTTGGTCAGGAGTCTGATACTGGTCAGTGTTGTTTTCCTTTACCTTATTGCTGTCATTGTGTGGGTTACTTTCTTGCTTCTAAAGCTGCCTTCACTCTGTTAGTTAATACATGTCTTCTCAAGTTTCTCTGAATTCTTTATATTTGTCATTTCTTAAGGCACAATACTATACAAATACAAGATACATAGAGATTGAAGAGAAAGACTTTACTATTTAAAAATATTATTTTAACCCTTATCTTTTGTCTTAGTATCAATTTTAAGTTAGAAAGAGCAGGAAGGGCTAATCAATTGGGGTTAAATAACTTGCCCAGGGTCATATAGCTAGGAAGTATCTGAGGTCAGATTTGAATCCAGGACCTTCTTTTTCCAAGCCTGGCTCTCTATCTACTGAGCCTCTTAGTTACCCCAGAAGGTGTTTCTATTAAGGAATCTTGTTTGACTTCAACATATTCATAGGAAACACTTTGTTGGAAGAGTGGCTTTCTTTGGTTTGACCAGGTAGTACAGGGAATTGAGTACTAAATCTGAAGTCAGGAAAACTTGAGTTCAAATTTGGCCTCAGATACTTACGGGCTGCGGGGTTTTGAGTAAGTCATGTAACCTCTATTTGCCTCAGTTTCCTCAACTATAAAATGGGGATGATACTAATAGCACCTACTTCTCATGGTTGTTGTGAGGATCCAATGAGACAATATTTATAAAAGTACTTAGTACTGTGCCTAGAACAGAGTAGGAACCATATAAATATGTATGCCCACCAGGTGTGTTTTCTTTAACTAAAATTAACAACCTCTATGGCCTGTAAAGATAGTCTGGGCAGAAAGTTATTTGTGAAAACCAGCTTATGATCTTGTCACTTTTCCATAAAGATTATCTTTGAAATGCCAAGCTTCTTCTCATAAAGATTTTTTAAAATTCTTATTTCATAATAAGTAAATAAAATAATAAATATTATTTATATAAACAAATACAAATTTTAGCATTATTTTATTCCAATAACAAATTTATACATAAGTTTTCCAAAGTTACTAATAAGGATTTTATAGAAGTGAGAAATTGGACACATGGGATGATAATTATTGATATATTCTCAATTACTTTTAAAGAAATAATGTCATCTATGAACTTTTTCCAAGCTATTTTAATCTCTTCCTCTTTCATGTATCTTGAAAATTAACCAAGTTCTTTTAAATCCATGTTTTATAGCATATTTTGAGCAAGTCATGTAACCTCTATTTGCCTCAGTTTACTCAACTATAAAATGGGGATGATACTAATAGCACAAATTTCTTCTCTACTTTAAGAAAAGTGAACCTATTTTTTATTTATACATGGAATTCCTGATGAGGAAATTTCCTATACCAGTGCTGATCAGTACCTGTTCTACAACTCATGGTCTCAGAATGCTGCTTACATATGATAATACTAAGTCAATGAGCATTTGTTAAGCTTCTTCAGTGTTCCAGGCACTGTACTACAAAGAAAGGGGGAAAAAATGGCCCTTGCTTGAAATAAATTCACAATCTAATGGGGGAGATGATCTGCAAATAGTTATGTACAAATAAGAAATAGGTAGTATAAATTGGGGCTAATGTCAGAAAGAAGCCACTAAGATTTTTTCTTTTCTTTCTTATGAGAAATGGGGTTAAGTGACATGCCCAGGGTCACACAGCTAGGATGTGTGGAAGGCCAGATTTGAACCCAGTCTTTACTCCAGGCCTAGTACTCCATCTATTGAACCACTTAGAAGCTGTGAGAAGTCACTAAAATTAAGGAGGACTCAGAAAGGTTTCTTGAAGAATGAGAAAATTTATCTAAGACTTCAAGGAAGCCAGGGAAGCCAGGAGGAAGAAATAAAGAGGATAAGAGATCCAGGCATGGGAAACAGCCAGAAAGTACTAGAGAAGTTGTGTGATGAGAGTATGAATCATTGGATCACAGAGTATGTGAAGGGAACAGGTTCTGACAACTTTACAATCTAACCAGAGGATTTTTACATTTGATCCTGGAGGAAATAGAGGAAATCTAGAATTTATTGAATTTGAGATGGTGGCCTGGTTAGATTTGCTATTTAGGAAGATTGGTTTGATAGATCAGTGAATGAGGGACTAGAGTGGGGAGAGTCTTAAAGTAGAGAAACCAACCAACAAGGTAACTCCAAGTTATGAGGTGATGGTTCCTGGACCAAGATGGGGGCAGAATAAAGAAGAAGGGAAAAAAAATTACATAGGATAAGGTTTGCAGAGAACTTAAGATACATATCGTATTTGTTTCACACTGTAGCTCTGTGAGATAAGTGGTATTATTCCTATTTTATTAATAATGACACCTGGGGCTTAGAGAAGTTAAGGGTCCCACATTTATTAATTGTCTGAGACAGTCTTCCTGACTGTCCATACCATATCCACTACACCATGTTGTCTTTATAGGATATCTTGATATGGTCCAGCTTTTATACATGATTTCCTTTTCTTAAGTACCACTTCTACTCCCTTCTATAGCATATTGCAGACTGTAGTATTGAGATGAAATATTCTAATTCATCAGTGATGAAAATGGATTGCTATAGAAACAGAGGCAGATCTGTTCCATTTTTTGTCTACTTGTTGATCTTCTAGTTTCATCTATAAATGTTCTTGGAAAGCTAGAATTTAGTTGTTTTACTAAACTTTCTGTAAATATAGTTCTCTGTTTTGTCAGATGATACTGCTTATTTTCTTTCTGTCAATGTGCAAAAAAAAATCCTTAAGCACTGACTATGTGCTGAGTTAGAGATATAAATATGAATAGGACATACATCCTAGACTCAAGGAGTTTGCAATACACATTATAGAATATTAGATTTAGAAGAAACTATGGAAATGATTTAGCCTACTCTCATTATATGGATGAGAAAGTTTAGGCATGGAGAAATGAAGTGGTTTGTTAAATGTCAAATAGGTCTGATTTTTCTGATTTCTACTTCTAGTATCTTTCGAATTATTCCAAAGGATGGATATATCATAAAATGGAACCAAATGGAAGGTATAATTATAATGTATTTTTAGGGTTTATTGAAGTATTTATTGAATTTTGGTGGATCCAGGATCCAGAATCACAAGTATGGGGTACTTCCCTTACTTACATGGAACACAGCTCCTCATCCTGGGAGATTCTTTAAAACCTTCATAAAGGATCTTCCTAATGAAGAAACCTTCTCACAACTCTTTTAAATACTGAGATACTAATTGTGCAGAATCATCTGGTGTCTTTCATTTTTGTTCCATAATAGGTCTATCTTATTTTCTTGATATATATTTTCAATGCTGCAAAAATAAAAGTAGTTTTCCTTTACATGCTGGTTCGTGTCTTAAGGGTCTGGTTGAAATGTTAATCTTAAAGGAAGAAGGCAGAGAGCTTGTGGAAAGAATTCCAATTTCCTTCCTCATCTCTTCCTCTTAGAATCATTAGTTTCCTTTCAGTTGCTCAAGTGGCAGCTCATTGGAAATCTTTCTTATCCTCTCTACTTCTGAATAATTTCTACTTTCTCAAATTATCATGCTTTTACTGATTTGAATTAGAATTATATTCCTTCAAAAGATTGTGTGCTTCCTGAGGACAAGGATGGACTTGTTTTGATCTTTATCTCCCAATGCCTGATTCATGGTGCTTAGCACACAGTAGAGGTATTAATAAATGCTTGTTGGATTGAAGTGAATTATCCACAGAAGAGGAAGGACAGTCCTAGGTCCAGATTCTCTCAAATTTCTCAAATTATTTTTGAAAGGGCTACCAAAGAGGCAACTTTACTGATTTTTCATTACATTTCCAAAGGATTAACCCTCCTTCCCTCTTCCTCTTCCCAATTTGGACAAGATTAACACCTTATTTATCTTACATGTTGGATGTTGCTGCATCAATTGCCACTCACATATTCGCTTTCTCAGATAAACCCTTGGATATTGCCATGATTCAACCTGGTGAATAAATAGAGTTGCCTGTTTAAAATGATATGGTTTCTCTAAGTAAATAATAAATATTTAGAGGAACATATATTTTCCTATAAATTGATGAGTTCTTTGAAACTATTGGCATTGATGCTGGCTTAAATTCTTTTGCCCACAGTCAAAAGTACTGTATTCCTAAGCTATACTCATGGGAAAAGGAGAGAGGAAGAAATGAAAAGATTAAGGATTTGATGATAAATGCAACATTAGGCAAGGACTTGATCTGCAGATGAGTGAAGCCACTTATGTATTGGCTCTTCTGAATGTTCTCATAGTATCTACAGAACTACAATGTGCCACATTTGTGTTGTACTAGTTATCTTATCAAGCTTGGGTGAATTTATAAGCCATTTAATTTCATCTATGAACAACCCAATAGAGGTAGCATGGTGGAGTGTATAGAGTATTGGGTTTGTAGTCAGGAAGACCTGTGTTCAAATTTAGCTTCTGATATTCAGTTCATTTAATTATTAGGTAAATGCTATATGTCAGGTACTGTGCTAGACACTGAGGATAAAAAGAGAAAAATGAAATAGTTCCTACCCTCAAGGAACTTACATTTTATTGGAGGAGAAACACTTACCCTGGGTAAATCATTTAACCTCTTTTGTCAGGAAATTCCCAAATTATGTAGGAACTAATTCCTCATTGGTGTAGGTGTAGGATGTTCCCATATTGGTTGTTCCTCCATAGCTGATGAAATCACTGATGCAACTCAGACTAGTGAATTTCTTTTGTTTTTTGTATTTTTAAGGTTTCATTTTTTTTTTAATTTGGAAAAAAAGAAAAGGCCAATTGCAAACCACAAGGATAATTTCCTGGGAAAAAGTGAGGTGTTTTCTTTTAAGGTTGATCTATTTATTTTTGTTGGGGTGTTGGGTTGCTTTGTATGGTTTCTGGAGAGTGGGCTCAGATTATTCCATGACTGCCTTTACTGTGACTAGGTGTATTTCAAGATAAACAAGTCAGCAGCCACTATTTATGCATTTTGAACACACACGTTGTCATAGAGGACACTGTGTGAAGGTGAAAAATGGGAACCCACATTACCATCCCATTCGATGCCACATTTCATAGATGCTGGTCTTTCCCTAGTAGAAAAGAGTGTTGCTTTGTTGATCAATATCTGTTAGGATTATGTTGGGAAAATGTTTGGGAACATTAAATCATCTATGCGCTTGGACTGCTGAATATGATGCCGTATGAAGCAATAGGGCTAAAGAAAGGCTTCTTTATGATGGCATATGGCAAATCTCTCTAATGAGAGGCCATTTACTGCCCAAGCCTCCAACATGTGGTAGTTGACAGCAGGTGTCTGGAGAAAATCCTGCAAACATTTTGAAGTGTACTATTACTGGCAACCAGGAGAGAAAATTTTAAATTCTGAATTTCCAGGCTTGAGCCAGGAAGGAGAATAAAATGCAAAATAATAATGAAAGAGAAAAATCCACCTCACCAGCTTGTTTCTACATTAAAGAAATATATAAAGCACTCCTTCGGAGACTACTAAACTTGACATATTGCCTCCATGGCAGAGAAAGGGCTTATTGTGCTCTCACCACCAAGTTACCAAGGGCTCCCTTCTCAAGAGAAAATGGACGCAAATAACTGGCTCACATGGTGCCAGTTTTAATTAAACCACATGAAGCTGGGCTGCAAAAGCTAGAAATGCTGAATATAGATTTCGTTCATTCATTGATCAAACATATATTAAGTGCTAGGCTCCTGAGAGACATATTAAGAGTAAGCACATGGTTCATTGCCCTCCTAGAGTTTAAATTCTAATAGAAGTCTACAAATAAGTAAACATTTTGTGGGAAGATAGTCACTTGGATATATTTCACCAAGAATATTTGAATCTGATATTTAATATTTTATGATAGGACTCTGATACTGAGGTAATGCAAAGGAACAGAATAACTCAGAAGGCAATTTAATATTTGTATTTCTATTTAAAAATCAACAGAAAGGGGAAATGATTTGTCTAATCCTACCCCTCCTTTTTATTTGTACTTATGTTATATCATTGTGAGACTTGGATGAGTCTGCTTGGAAAGGACTGATTAATATTGAGAGAATGAGGAATATATTTGTACACTCAGAATGCGGGGCCTACCATTCTTCCTTTCTAGTGTTTACTTGTTGGTATCAAGAACAATGAGTAGCCAGTGCCATGTGATGAACAGTAAATTCAGGAATGAAAGGTGAGCAAATTTGGCAGGGGATATTTCAAATTATATTACCTGTGTTGAAGATTCCACTGTGGCTAGGAAGGGTGTAAGAATCAAGACTGAGGAGTGAAAAGTGAAATTCCCAATACTCATAGCTTTTATTTGGTCAATTAAAAAACAAGAATTCCTAATTATAGATTTCCTTTGACCACACTTTGATTATGCTTTTATTTATCATATTTCTTGTCTGCTCCTCTCTCTCTCTCTCTCTCTCTCTCTCTCTCTCTCTCTCAATGTATGATGTGTGTCTGTCTCTGTCTCTCTGTGTCTCTCTCCTAAGAAACAGCCCCTAATCTCTTTGTATTCAGGACAGACAAAATTTTCTTCCGAGTTCTTGTTTCTGGAATTGAGGCCTGGAGAAATAGAGGACAGATATTTTCCTGAAGAAACTTATTCAGTGTTTGAATTCTTTGACACTGGAAAGCCAAGCTGCCTTTGAGAGTATCGTGGCAAACCCACCATTAAGGAATTGAATACTTTTTTTTTTAAACATTATTTTATTTGGTCGTACTTTTTTGTTTTTAAATTTAAATTGATTACTTTTTCAATGAAAAAATTTTTATTTTCCTCCCTTTTCACTTTCTCAATCCTTTAAACCATGAAAATATGAAAATAAAACTCTCTTAACAGCTATACACAGTCAATCCAAGCAAACTCCCTAATTGGCTATGTCCCAAAATGTCTGTACCATTCTATATTTTAAGTTCATCACCTTTCTGGCAGGAAATGAGTAGCATACTTCTTTAGTCCTATGGACTCATGGATTGGCATTGCATTGATCAGTTCTAAAGTGTTTTGACATTTTGAAAAATTGTTCTCCTGGTTATATTCACATCTGTTCATAAGGTATTCCCAGTTTCCTCTGAAACCATCCATTTTATCATTAAAGAATTAAATACTTCAAGGACCTATGATTTAGTAGTGCTACCTCATTTTCTATTGATGCAGATCACAATCCCTCTAAGCATTAGTAGGTCTTTAAGGGTTGACACAGTTGTTCACCTTGAAAATAACTGGACAATAAGCTCTTCCATATCTGTCTGGGAAGTCCTCCTGGCAATAGATAGATAGCCAATCACTGAATCTATTCTTGAATCAGTAGATATACCAGCTATTTGTTCTCTGCTGGCACAGCCTTTGAGAATTCAGGGTCACTTCTTTATATGTTATCTCTTAGTAAAAATTGAATATAGGATTGATGTACTTTCCTCTACTGTTTGAAAATGTTGATTTTCACTGAGATCAAACCCAGGTAAATAAATATATGGAAGAATCTTTTTTGCAGATAACAGACTAAAAAAAAAAGTTTTATCAACACTTTATTTTATACCACAATCAGTTCCTAATAACCACTCCCCACAAAGAATTCTTACTTATGTAATGCTAGGGCAGTGATGGTGAATCTTTTAGGGTGGTGGATGCTGTGAGAAATGTCCTCAGTCAAGGAGTGGAGAGGGGGAGGGGAATAGCCCAGTCCCCTCCCCCTCCCCCCCTCCCCCTGCCCCCTGACTTTCTAGTAATGAACTCTACTGAACTCTGCTGGAGTGGCAGTGTGCATGCCCAAAGAGAGGGTTCTGAGTGTTCCTATCTGGCATGCATGATATAGGTTTGTCACCATGACCCTAGGGATTCCTACATTAAATTTGAATCTGATGATGGAGATTTAAATGTCTTTAAGTTAATAGTAATTCTGCAATTAGAAATGAAGTAATGAAACATATGAATAGCTTGTAATTAGGTTCTCAACTAGATAAAGGAGTCTCTAACAAAGGGTTGGGGAATTGGATCTCAGGCTCATGTAAGAAAAGGTTTTTCTCTCTTGTGTGGTTGTCCCCAAGCTCAGGACCCTAAGGTGCACAAAGAAATGCAAGGACAGTGACAACAGGTATTTATGATAAATAAAATTAGATCATCAAATGCAGTCTTTAACATTATCAAAGGACACTAGTCACACCCATAAGAAGAAAGATAGAAATGACAGAGTGTAAAGGAAAACACAGCCTATCAGCATATATCAGATAACATGCCCCATATGTAATTCCTTGTATTTTCCCCTAAACCTTCTCCTTTTTCTATTGAAAATTGACTTAAAATTATTTATTTATTTAATAAATTTAGAATATTTCCCCATGGTTGCATGATTTGTATTCTTTCCCTCTCTTCCTCCCTCCCCTCTCCTATAGCCAAAGAGAAATTCAACTAGGTTTTACATGAATCATTGATCAAGGCCTATTTCCATATTATTAATATTTGCAATAGAGTGATCATTTAGAGTCTACATCCCCAATCATATCCCCACCAAACTGTGTGATCAAGGATGTTTTTTTCTTCTGTTTTTCTGTTCTCACAGTTCTTTCTCTGGATGTGGATGGCATTCTTTCTCATAATTCCCTCAGAATTGTCCTGGATCACTGCAATGCTGCTAGTAGAGAAGTCCACTACATTCAATTGTGCCACAGTGTATCTATTTCTGTGTACAACATTCTCCTGGTTCTGCTCCTTTTGCTCTGTATCAATTCCTAGAGGTTGTTCCAGTTCACATGGAATTCCTCCATTTCATTATTCCTTTTAGCACAATAGTATTCCATCACCAACAGATATCACAATTTGTTCAGCCATTCCTCAATCAAAGGGCATCCCCTCAGAAAACTAACTTTTTTTTTTTAACTAAGGGAACAATCATCCTTTGAATCATCTAAATTTGCCACCTTGGAGTTATTCCTCCCTCACTTTGCCCACATTTGGGGACCAAGTCTTATTGATTATACTGCTATAACATTTCTCATTTAATTTTCCTCTCATTTCAAACAGTCACTATGCTAGTTTAAGCTCTCATTATTTCATTAATTAAATAAATTTTTTCAATTAAAAAATAGAGAATGCATACACCTCACTTGGTTTTTGAATGGTTTTTGCTCCAGTGTTTTTCTTGGTTACAAATGTAAGAGCCATATCTAGCTGTCATCTAGTTTCTCAGGCTTTTTTCTCCTTATTTTTCCCCTCATTTACTTGACAAAACATTTAACTGACCTACAAGCTCTAGACAGTACTGTCTTACCCTCACCAACACCTCCAGTGATCACTGTCATTCTTTGAAACATAATTCAAGTCCTAACTCCTGCACAGACCTTTCCTGATTTCTCCTTTGAACTCTTCTCCCATCTTCTATTGGTTAGAGTTGTTTTGAAATTATTTTCTATGTACTTTGTATTGACTTATTTGTATATATATATATATATATTATATTTGCCCACCTCCTTCCCAATAGAATGCAAGTAAAAGCATGGACTGGTTTTATATCTCCTTTGTAAATCTCGTGTCTAGCATAGTCCTTTGCATAGTCATTCTGTAAAAAGTTTTTGATGAATTTTAATGAACTTGAAGATGAAGATTAGATGGCAGTAGCAAATAAAGAATTATGACGTTGTACTGGTATTCAATGAAATATCTACATATCTGTGACTAGATAGAAAGGCATGGTGAGATGACGGAGAGCTGACTCCCTTAAAGATATGAAGACCCCTTGAAGTCCTGCCTCTGACATATACCAACTGTGTGATCCTCAGCAAATTTCTTCACTTCTCTGTTCCAGGAAGCTCTCTGAGACCATAATTTCAGAGAATCTGTCTATCTGCATGGGGAGAGGGAGTTTTCTCACTGGGCAGCTCCCTATACTGATGAAATCATGAGAGTGTACCAAAAAGAAATTAAATTAAATGCATTATATATGTGTATGTATATATTTCAAACTCAGAAAAAATGTCGATGGAAAAAATATCCATTTCAAACAGTTCACATAGTTTGGCAAATATAAACTTAAACAATTTTTTTGGATTCCAAGTCCATCTTTTACTCTCTTCTGTGGTTTAGACAGCTGATTCTTTGACAATTCTGAAGTAATCCACCAAGCTCCCCTGTGGAACCCACTTCACACATTATCATCACATTTGCATATGACTGAGACGGAAATTTCTGGCAAGAGGAGAAGTGTTCATGGAGGCCTTGTGTGTTTTCTAAAAACAAACAAATAGAAGAAATGAGGTCTCAGGTCTTGGTTCAAAGATTCCGGGCATCTCTGCATCATTTCAGTGGGCGTAGGTCAAAGGCTGCCTGTTTTGATAATGTTTTTCAGAGGGAGAAAGGAATGATGCTGAGTGAGAAGGAAAACTCACACAGGCACTTTATGGTGAACCTTGCTCCAGCAGCGAGCCGTGGGGTGAGAGGTTGCTGTGGCAATGACCTGTATTACATAATGCCTCCCATCTGTCCACAGATGTGTGAGTTTGCTTAAATGGTTTATTAGGTTTTTATTACACTATAATATGGCTCAAGCCCTTCTGCTGTTGCCAGCTTGGTTACAAATTCTAAAATACCTAATCCTTTAACTATTCAATATATACAGATATATGCTTCCTGACAAGGGCCCCCAGCCCCATATGAGTATTGCTAAGATTCGATGCTTTTAGAATATAACATTGGGAGGAGAGCCCTTTTAGGTCATTGATGATGTCTTTCTGGTCCAACTCAGTGCCAAGGGTGCAGGAAGGGAGTCAGTCATCTGCATTTGGTATTTTTTCCTGTCTCCACTGTCAGAGGAGTTAGAAGCATGAGTAGCCCAGAAAATAGGAATGTAGGACACCATGGTTCATGAGGTCTTCACTCTTTATTTTTTGGATCAGTAATGCTATGGAAACATTGGGGTTCTGAGTCCATAATAATAGAGCCCAGTTGGACTTAGGGTCATAATTAGCAATTTGGGCAATTGGGACAAGCTTTACAAAATTTGTGCTCAACATTTTAGCACAAATTCACCTGGGAGGTAAGGAGACACCCTGGGATTCAAGACTGTGAAGGAGAAGACAGAGCCCATAGGATACAATCCTTGTGGATGAGTGGAGTTTTCAGAATAGTATAAAATACTGTGTGTGTGTGTGTGGGGGTCACCTCTGGAGAGGGAGAGGAGCAAGGTAGAACCTGGCCAGGGAGCAGCTAATCCCAAGTACATAGCAGGGGGTAGGAACTATGCCATTGTCTAGCTTCTTATTTTAATTAATTATTAATAGTAAATGGGTACTATGCTCCATTGTTTCTAAAGTACTGATGGAATCTAAATGTTGTCAACACCTATTAAATTTTGATGCCCTGGAACAAATCCCAGTTGCCTCATACTGATTTTAGTTCTGGATGGAATGGTTGGCACTGTTTTCTTATTTACACAATAGTGCAGATAAAACTTTTCTTGGGTCCTGAGATATCACCACCATTTGGTAAATGATAGGTGTGATGGTGGATATCAAGTTGCTATCACTCTTAGAAAGCAATGTGTTTCCATAGAAAGGATATTGGATTTGAAGTCAGAGGATTTTGGTTAAAATTCAGATTCTATCACTTGTCAGCTCATAGGTCAATCAATACAATTGATCTTTCTGGGTCTTAGTTTCCTCATATATAAAATGAGAGAATTAGTCAAGGTGATATCTAGCCTCCTTTATATAACCCTCAATCTGGGATTCTATTATTTCACTATTTTCAAGAGATTGAGCTTGAAATTTGCTGATGATTTTACAGATGTGGTAGCAAACTTAAAAAAAATTAAACTTGTAGAACTCATTTACTTCTACTAAATTTCTGTTTCTCTTCCAAAACTTGTCAATCTGATTTCATATTAACTGAAGGAAGCATTGTATTCTAGACCTTAAGACCATGGGTTTGAGGATCTGCAGTCTAAACCAGTGGCCTCTGAAGTGGAATTTTTTACCCCAGGTGACTGCAGTATCAAAGGAGTGTGTGATCAATTTAAGGTTAAGAAGATGAGTGCATCCCTCTCTCTTCTCCTAGCCAGTCTTTGGTTTGTCTCCAATACAATTACACCCTTCCTTCTTCTTCCTTCTTCCTCTTCTTCCTTCCTTCCTTCCTTCCTTCCTTCCTTCCTTCCTTCTTCCTTCTTCCTTCCTTCCTTCCTTCCTTCCTTCCTTCCTTCCTTCCTTCTTCCTTCCTTCCTTCTTCTTCTTTCTTTCTTTCTTTCTTCTTTCTTTTTCTTCTTTCTTCTTTCTTTCTTTCTTTCTTTCTTTCTTTCTTTCTTTCTTCTTTCTTTCTTTCTTTCTTTCTTTCTTCTTTCTTTCTTTTTCTCTTCTTTCTTTCTTTCTTTCTTTCTTTCTCTCTCTTTCTCTCTCCTCTTCTCTTTCTTTCTTTCTTTCTTTCTTTCTTTCTTTCTTTCTTTCTTTCTTTCTTTCTTCTTTCTTTCTTTCTTTCTTTTCTTTCTTTCTTTCTTTCTTCTTTCTTTCTTCTTTCTTTCTTCTCTTTCTTTCTTTCTTTCTTTCTTTCTTTCTTTCTTTCTTTCTTTCTCTTCTCTCTTTCCTTTCTCTCTCTCTCTCTCTCTCTCTCTCTCTCTCTCTCTCTCTCTCTCTCTCTCCTCCCTCCCTCCCTTTCTCTCTCTCTCTCTCTCTCTCTCCTCTCTCTCTCTCTCTCTCTCTCTCTCTTTCTTTCTTTCTCTCTTTTTCTCCTTTTCTTCCTTTCTCCCTTTCTCTCTTTCTCCTTTCTTGGATTGTTTCCTTTTTTATCTTTCTATGACCAGACCAGAGATGGCACAAAATAGTCATTGAATACTTTATTATTGGGTTTAATTTAATTCCTTATCTCTAGCAAAGAAGGGCTTTTGATTTCTATGATCTATTTCTGACCTTTTACTTTCAATAGAAGTTTCTCTTCACTCAGAGTCATGTAGATAATTGTTTTCCTCAGACTCTGTGTGCAAAAGTAATATATTTTCAAGTTGTTTGTTCCAGTGCAAAATGTGTTTCACATATATTAGATGTCAGGAAATAATGTCTTTCCATTTATAATTTAGCATGTGCTAAATTCATTGTGGTGTTATCCTGTGATTCATTAGTTCATTTTTACTTAAAAAGAAAACAACAATAACTTGAGACATCCTGAAATAGCTGTTGTTTGGCGGACACGTCCCCAACTTTCCAGCTCTCATTCCACGATCAATTGTGCCAAGGGCAGGCAAAGGGGTGGGAGTGAGGAGAGAAATGGTTTGCAGGTGCCATGGAAGCCCAGTGTTCAGTGTTTCATGCCTGCCTATTCAGTAACTCTAGGAAGGAGAAATTCCACAAGGGAAGCCAGCCTTAATGTGTCCAAAGAAAGCAACTAGAACCTCAGAGGCTGAAAATAAAAGTATTTGGTTTTGTGAAAGGATGAGTCTGCGTTTGGTCACTCAGCTGGAGATACAACACTGGGAAATTGTGACTCCATCCAAAGGCAAGGAAAGACAAATAGATGATGTTTCCAAATCCCTGTCTTACTGAACACATCCAGCAGAAGCAATCTGCCTTCATCAGCATACAAATGGTCTAAGGAAGCTCAGAAGGTGTGTCAGTTACATAAAACCACTTTCTTTCCCTAAAAAGTCCTCATATTTATTGATATCTTCTCTCTTTTCATAGATATAAATTATGCTCCCAAATCAACAATAGTATCTATAGTAACAAATAAAAGTCTCCAATCTTACAGGAATATTATTCTAGAGGGTTTGGGAAGAATCAGAAAGAAATGAGACAACCCTTCAGAGCAAATGAGGGGGCAACCAGGTGTCTTAGTGAATAGATAGACAAAGTTGGAGATGGGAGATCTCAGGCAGTTCCTAGCTGTGTGATCATGGGCAAGTCACTTAACTTCCATTGCTTAGCCCCTACCACTCTTCTGCCTTAGAACAAAAACAAAGTATCAATAAATAGAAGTAAGGAAATGGTTTTTTAGAAGTTTTTATAAAGATCAAGTGAACAACTCTGATGATTTATTACCCAAAACTTCATTTGCCTGGATGAAATTCCATTAGGTTGTTTTTCTTGAAAGATTTTAATTTATTGGAGGCACTCATCAAGATCAATGTCATTTTTAGTTTAAAATGTGACTGCTTTACGAATCCGATTAGTTTTGTATTGTTAAGATGTTTATTCCTTTTTTGGATTAACTTCAGAGATTGGTTTGAATTTTGGATCTGTGGAGTTCTTGACTCAATGGCCAGTCCATTTCAGTGCCTATCATCCTTCTATACTCTTGAACCCTCCACTTGCTTTTGCTTTTGATATTCCTGCTTTGCTAATAATACCAAATCCTGGGTTATTTTCACTCTCTCCATTTTCCCTGCTGTTACTGCTTTAAAGTAGTCCATAACTCCTGTTTTGGTTTCCTACACCACGCTTCATGATCTGAACTATATTGGCCAACAATATAGAGTCCTTTCTCCTGAATCTCTTGCTCTTTTAACCTTCCCTGGTTCTCAGTCTGATAATTCCTAATTTTATTTCTTCTTTTTTAAAATTTAAAAACCCTTACCTTATGTCTTGGAATCAATACTGTGTATTGGTTCCCAGGCAGAAGAGTGGTAAGGGCTAGGCAAGGGGGGTCAAGTGACTTGCCCAGGGTCACACAGCTGGGAAGTGTCCTATCCAGATTTGAACCCAGGATCTCCCATCTCTAGGCCTGTCTCTCAATCCACTGAGCTACCCAGCTGCCCCCTACTAATTCTATTTCTTGAGCAGTAGAACCACTAGAAAAAATTCAGGAATCATGCTGACTTTATTCACTACAGATTTATGTGGTTTATCATCAGCTGTGTTCTCATTCCTTTACAGATGTCCTTGTTGGTTTGTTGATCACATTCCCAAAAGAATTCATTCAAACTTCCTTCTTGGTAAAACCTTCAGCTTCATTTCCAACCTCAATTCCTTAGTAGGGAACCTTAATCTCTTAAGAGTTCCTTTAAATCTTTTCCTCCATAACTTGGAACCTGCTTATGTTTTCTCTCTTCCTCGAATATTAGAGGATTCAGTGGCCTTTCTCCTTGCCAAGGCTAATTCTGCATCTCTGTACCACTCTAGGAACATGACCATTTATCATTTTTCTGCTTCTTGTTTTCAATCACTCTCTTTCTATTGGATCCTTCTTCTTTGATTTGAATCATGCTGGTAGGTCTCACCCATCATAAAATGAAACAAATCACTTTGCTTTCATCTTCCTATGTCCCCGTCCCCCAAAATGATTAGCCTTTATCTTTGCCACTTCTGGAAAGATTAGTCTATATCTGCTGCCTCATTTTTCAATCATCCACTCACATTTTAAAAAATATCCTTACCTTCTGCATTAGAATCAATAGTAGGTGTCAATTCTAAGGCAGAAGAGGGGTCAGGGCTTGACCACTGGGGTTAAATGACTTGCCCAGGGTCACATAGCTAGGAAGCATCTAAGGTCAGATTTGAACCCTGGTCCTCTTGACTTCAAACCTGATACTCAAAGCATTTTGCTACCTAGCTGCCCCATACCCCCTCATTCTTTAACCTGAATCAATTTAATTTACATTAATCATCTATTAATCAACCAATGGACATTGATTAAGCATATGCTATCTGTTATATCCTAGGACCCTAGAGCCCCTATCTCTGAAATGGAGAGGAAATAGCCCATATATATATATATATATATATATATATATATATATATATATATAATTCACAATATATATATATTGTGAATTTTAAAAGTCTCCATCTTGGTCTAGCACCCAAAAATTGTGCACACCCACACTACACGGGCATGTGCTAGTCAATGACAAATCAGAAATAACTAACTGCCCACCTGGGCTGTCCTAAGCCAAGCTAGAGCCAACCATTGGATTTGTGAGACACAGGAAGTGAGGTAGGGAACAGCCTCTGGAATTCGCTGACTTCCTGTGGAGAGAGCTAGAGGGAGTGGGTGTTAGGAGCTTGGACAGAGAGGACGCCTGCAGACAGCTTTCCTTCAGATCGGTCACGTGAGTTAAGGACTGATTCTTTCCACCTGGGCCTTTGGGCCTAAAACTCCCTCTGCCTTGGTCAGAGGTTGAGTAGCCCCTTTCCCTTTTCTCTTCTGTCCTTCTCTCCCTCTCCTTTCCCTACTCCCAGTGTGATTAAACCTCCATAAACTCCATTCTGACTTGAGTGTTTCATTTTAAGAATTTCATAAGTAAATTCCTTGGCGGCCATTGTTAAATATTACATAAATTCTGTAGCCACATTTTTAGCCATTACAATATTATAACCTTCTCCCAGAAGCCTAAAATTTCTACCATTACAATATATATATATATATATCAGTAATTACAAAGCATAAACAAGGAAAATACAGTTTTGGTGGATAGAGATCAGGTAGGGTCTCAAGTGGGTGGCACTTAGATCAAATCAACAATTTATTAAGTGCTTACTTTATGTCAGGCTGTGTCAAGCTCTGGGGAGATGAAGGAAGGCAAAAATAGTCCCTGACCTCAAAGGGTTTACCTTCTAATAGTGGAAGACACCAGATAAAGAAAAATGGTCACCAGAAAAGAAAGTCTTGTTCTGTGGAAGGGGTGAGAAGCAAAACTAGTTCATAGTTGGAACTCAGGTAGGAAAGTCATTAAAAAATTTCATTGATGCCTTTTGTTTTTTATACAATAGTTATTTCCTGATATTTCTCCTCAATCCCCTAAACATTGAACCATCACTCCTAACGAAGCAATAGAGTTTTAAAAAAAAAAGCTGACAAAGGCGATGAAAGTAGAACTGACTTAATATCAAGGCCCAGATGAAGAATTTTGGCACAGAGGGTGCTAAAGAGAGCAGGCAAATCAATCAATCAGCAAGCATTTATTAAGCGCCTACTACATTCCAGGCTTTGTACTTCACTCAAGGGATAAGAATACAATAAATGAAAAAAAACTATCCTTGCAAGTAGCTCAAATATCTTACAGCTGGGTTAGGAACAACTTCACTGTAAGCCAAACTGTTAATCTTTTCATCTGCTCATCTGCTACTGCTAATTCTACCTCCCAGACTCTTACTGCAACTCTCTGTGGTACATTATAGTAAATCTCCTTTATACAGATTGTCCCACAATTCTTAGTGCAGTTGTAAATGGTTAAAGAGAAAAACTACTCTAATTCTTTTAGGGCACTCTGTGTACCTAAAAGGTTGTTATAATCAGTCAAAGGGTAAGAGAATGAATGGGACAAAGGAAAAGTTGTAGCTTTCCCACAGGGATCTCTACGTTTGGGATTTCCTATAAGAAAATCAATTTGGGAGCAGTTTGACACTTGAAGGGGAAACCTGAAATTCTTGGTGGAAAAAACTGTAGGTAGGGTCCACTGGCCTCTGTATTATCACAAGGAGTTCCTATGTCATGCTATGATGCTGGTTACTGGGCATCCCTTCTGACAGACAAAAGATTAAGCTCAATCATGGAAAAAATCAGACAATGTGATTCATAGCTTGTCAACTGAATCCAATGGATAGGCCATCATCACAACGACTAGGTTATTTATTTATTTTTTTTGGGGGGTGCATTCCATGCCTGTTTTCTAAGAAAACACAACTATAGGCTTAGAATCAACACATAGACATCCAGGACAATGAAGGCTACCTACAAGCTTCTTAGAATCTTTCCTATAAGATTAGCAACAAGAGCTGGAATAAATGGAAGGAAACTAGAAAGAGGACATTTTTGTCATAGCCAACCTATTGCAAGCTCTCCAGATCCTGGCCAGGCTGTTTATACCCATATTTTCCCACATGTTTCTCAGTGATGTGCCAGAGCTTACTCAGATGATTGTTTAATACCTTGGGAATGGGCAAATGCTTCAAATCAGGGCTTATTTGTCGTTTTATTGATTGTCTGGACTTAAGAAAATGATGGAGAAAAAGTTAGCAATACCGATTTAACTTAAAAGTGTCCTTTGTGTACATTTCTCTTTCAGAGAACCAGTCATTAAATATTTGCCAGTTTATCCCAGCACACTCTGCACAATGGATGGTCTTCACAAACATGGGCCAAATCAACTCTTATGACATTAATCTACCAGCACTAATTGCCACTTGAGTTTTACTTAAATACAGTACTTTCTATTCTCTGATTCAGAGGTAGGTGGAACTTCCAAAGCTTATGTCTGGGCATTGACCCAGTTGCATTTTATTTTTTGCCTCTCCCCTTTCCCCCTGCCCCCATATACATCTTTTAACATAGTGGAGGAGAGTGGAAAGAATGAATGGAGGAGAAAGTCTCAAGAAAGGGTAGGTTTGAGCTGAATTGAAATGGAAATAAGGATCAGAGACAAACAGAAACAGACAAAGACAGAGAGAGACAGCTACGTATAGAAAGACAGAGAGACAGAGAACTGGAGAAAAAAGTTTATGCCTCTGCTAGTGGATGTTGTCCTAATGGGGTTAAGGTTGGGAGACAAGGGATTTGATAGAAGTAGGGCAGGAGGAATACCAAGGAGGAAACAGCTCATATAATAAACTGTTTTCAATATTCTAGATAGAATACTGTGTGCTAAAGAGTCCTGAAGATCATTACTAAAGGTCAGATGTAGTTAAGATACAATCCTAACTTAATGGCTTTGAGTGGGAGAGGGAGCTGACTTTTAAGGACCACTACACTTGTGCATTCCAGGATCTAATAACTCACTGGCAGGAATAATTTTCTAATATGTATAATTAGATTTTTCTCCCCAGGACTCTAAATCCCAGCTTCCCATGTTTCTTTTCACATTCCGTGCTAACTTAGGGAGGATATAAGTTTTGTGTAGCTCCTCCCCCTCTCTTTCTATTCCCCTGATCATGGTTGGGAAAGTGGGCTTTATGCCAGCCAGGAGAATCTACACACATGGGTTTACTTTTTGTTAGATAATTAGGTTTGAACTTCTATTTCTTTTAGTTTATTTTCTTTCTACTTCAAGTGATTCAAGATAAACTTTACAAAGTATAATACTTGGAGTTTTTAGATATTAATTTAAATCTTACAAATATCTAGCTAAATCCTTTATGTTGTAGCTTTAGACCTTTTCTACTTTTTCACAATATGAGAAATTGCGCTTGCTGATTTGAAGCCTATTACTAGGTTTTCTCTTCACCTTATCTTCCCCAAGCCATATATTTCCAGTATAGCATCCCCTTATGATAATTATCTCATTTTAAGCCTATGGGACAATATAATAGCTCCTCAGGTCCAGGTGGTTCCCTCCTCTCCAGCTTTTAGGGAGTTTATTTTAGATGAAAAGTTATGATTTCAGTCACAGTTGCTCCAAGTCCCAGTTAGGAAAACCGCTAATATATAGACAGAGGTTGGGCTCTCTGCCTAACTTTGCATTTATCTCTAGTTAACCCCTGGCTTCTTTGTGGTTGAAGCTAAATTCAGTTTACTGGAAATGCTTGGGTAATGAACAACAGATAATATTATAGTGTTTGTGGATTGGCAGGCACCAGCAGACAAAGTTAAGGGCAGAGCTAACCTTTTCTTGGGACTTTCCTCAACCTAAGTCTTGTGTTTTAAGATACCTATAGAGCTGATGACTCTTGCTGTCACCCTTCTCTTCAACGGCTCAACTCTACCTTTCTCCTAAGGAGTGTCTTAGAATGTCATTCTTGTTTCAACTTCTTGAATAAATCTGGTTCTAGTTAGCTTGGAAATTTATAGATGACCCTGGATGGGACCTCAGTCTATCTGAACAGAATTTTTCTAAATATCAAGACTATTGCACACTTAGCCTATAGGTGAGAATCACTTTAGCTTAATTAATCACTTTACCTTTATATCAGGAAGGCTCCAGACCTATTTTTATCCACTTTTCTGTAGAAGTAAAAAAAAGTCAAGTTTGGCATTACTGTATTACTAGTTCTTTTCCTACATGGCTCCAGTCTTTTCTTGAGCAGGTGGAGATTCTCTCTGCATCACATCTCTCTGGCCAATTTTATAATTTTAACAAAATGATTGAATAGTAATAGTATGGTCAAGATGGCAGACTTCTGTAACGAGGGACAGAGAATTCCTATCCCATTGTCCTGGCCACGATTATCAGTTAAGAAAGGTAGAGGTTAAAATGATTCTCATTTATTTTCACTTCCTCACATAACTATGAGTACGTTTGCCAAATGACATTAGACCTCGAGCTGTTGTGTGCATGGGACAGTTTTGTGGTTGGGTTGAAGCTACCATTTTATGACTTGTTTTTGGTGGTGGGTGACTAGGGGGAACTAAAGTGTTTCATGTGAATTCTAGTTTCTCTCCAAGCAAGACTGGGCAGCCTGACCTAGCCTAGATCTGATTCTCAGTTGTTGAAGCATGGAATTGATATTTGTTTTCACTTCTGCAAAAATATGGCTTGACTCAGCTCTGCCCCCTATCTTCTCACCAGTGGTCTGAATCACATATACAGGAGGTGGTTTTAAGTCAGTTGACCTGAAGTCATTATTATGGCTGTCCCTTCTTCCTCCTTCTGCCCCCAAGTACTTCCATCTACTGCTTCTTCTCTAGTGGGGTGGATATAAATTCTATTTGGAAGCAGACAATGCAGATGGCACTCTTGAGGGAAAAGGGGAGGTTCTGAGTCTGATCAAATTGGACAGCAGATTCGAGGTTGTGAAGGGAGAGTGAAAGATTATGTCAAATGTTTGCTTAAAGATCAGGAGGTTGGGCCCATCCCCTTTGTATGGCCAAATGTTACACAGAGCATTGTAAAATCAAATTCTCACATCTTATTGTCCTCCCATTAGATCACATTAAACTTTGGCAGGGAGATTGGCCTGCCTTGGTGGGTTTTTGATTTGTGGTTTGCACTTGGCTATCCTTGCAGGCTTTAAAACTGATTTTATTTTGTGAACAGCCAGCGATAGTCAGACTCTGGAGTAAGCTTGCCTGGGCCAAAATTTTCAGTAATAACATTTCATATTATCAAGAGTTTCCTGAAGGACTGCAGAAGAATGAAAACAAAGGCTAACACGAATCCACTGGCACATGTTTTGTGAACAGGCAGGGGTCCCTGGCGATTGGTATGTTTTTCTTTGGCTTCTGGAGAACTTTAGAGCTGAAGTTTCATGATCCTCACAAGGAGATGCTGCTCCTTGTTTTTAAGGACAGGAAACGAGAGACCAATAGGTTATTGGGAATGTGGCAACATTCCAAGGCTTTCTGGTTATCTGGGACACAAGTGTTCTGGCCTGATGGAAAGAGAATTGTTATGCAACAGAGGATAAAGGGGCCTTGGAGGAGGATGCTAGCAGAAGGCATAACTCCCAGAAAGGGATATTGATTGTGTGGTTGTGTTTGGAGGGTTGGGAGGGGGAACTATTGAGCTCTCCACAAAATATAGAAAAGTTTAATTAAGGTTTAAGGTAGCTTTGGTAGAGGGGACTTGCCCAAAATGATGGTAGGTGCCTATGGATGGGAAGATGTTCTTTGTTTTTGTTTTTTTGCATAAGGATATGGAGGGGGTAGAGCAAGAGATATGGGTGAGATTTTAAATGCATATTCCACAGGGAAGGATCCATTTGATGGTAATCTTAAGAATTATCCTTGTTTTTGTAAAGGACTTCTGATGTCCTCTTTGTTGGCTACTCCTTCTATGGCTATTGATTGTGGCTGGAACTAGAGGCAGGGTCCAAACCTCCATGCTTAAGTCTGGTTGTCTAGCTATGGAGGCCTTGGTCAAGCTGCTGGTCAGCTTCAGGCCCCAGGTTCTAATACACTGGACATGAGGAAGTGACTTCTCTGAGCCCGTTTTCTCATTTGGAAAATGAAGGGTTGAACACGTTAGATGACTTACAAGGGCCCTTCTGATTTGGTTTGGTTTGGTTTGGTTCTGTCTTAGAAGCAATTTTAAGTATCAGTTCCAAGGCAGGAGAATGGAAAGGGCTAGGTAATTGGGGTTAAGTGACTTGCCCAGGGTCAAACAACTAGGGAGAGTTTGAGGCCAGATTTGAAACCTGGACCTCCTGTCTTCAGACCTGGCTGTCTATCCTCAGAGCCACCTAGCTACCTTGCTTAGTTTCAATTCTAAAATAGAAGGTAAGAGCTTAAAAAGGGGAGGTGGCTAGAGAACCAACCTGGAGATATGAAGTCCCAGGTTCAAATGTGACCATAGATACTTCCTAGTGTGTGACTCTGGGGTCACTTATCTTAATCACTTGACCCTGAATACCTAACCCTTACTACTCTCCTGTTTTGAAATGAATACTTAGTAATGATTCTAAGAAAGAAGGTAAGAATTAAAAAAAAAAAAGCATTAATACTAAGTATTGTTTCCAAGGCAGAAGTGTAGTGAGGGCTATGGCCTCTTCTCGTTCTAAATCTATTATCCTGGGATTCTATGCACTTTCTTTAGGCTTTTTTTTTGTTCCCTGGTTCATTATATATTGTAATCTATTTTCCTTCACTTCCTATCAAGGACATTTTAATTTTTTACTGATTATTTTCTTTTTGAGAGGCAAGAAAGGAAGGAAATGTTAAGTTTGGGTAATAGCAATTACTCAAGTAACAAGTAGATAATACAAATAAGAACTCTCCTAATATTTTGATACTTAGATGTAAAAATGTTATTTATAGAAAGAGTGGGAATGAAAAGTCACATTCAAAGTAAAGATCACAAAATAAAACAATCATTATGTATTTTAATTGATCCCTTTATAAAATCACAAATCAGCTAAGTGAAGAAGTAAACTAAAAACCAAGTGTGGTAGAAGTCAGTTTGAACATTTACACCTTGGAAACTAGTAAACTAAAACCAAGACTTGGCTTATTTTTTAAATTTTCTACACTTAGGAAAGTGTCGGAAAAATATTAACACATGCATATTAGACTTAAAAGTATATCTTGTATACATTTTTTCTTCTCAGAGAGCTGGTTGATAATGTTTAATAGCATACTATAAACTAGATTTAGGTACAAAGAACTAGAGGCTAAGTCTGTGAAAGTCCCTTGAGACTTCCAAAGTATCTTGGGAAAATCTCTTATGCTTTCTGGATCCCTGTGTTATGTGTAAAACGAAGGAGTTGGAGGAGATAACCTCTAAGTTTTTTTAAAAATTTAAATTTTTTATCCCATGACTATTTAAGATATAGGTGACATGAAATATGTGACAAATTCAGTTTTAGAAGTCTCCTAGGTTTGGAAGAGAACTTAAATATTTAAGGATTAAAAAGTCTGGAAATCTGTTTAGGCGGGTTCAAATTTGGCAATCAATATTCAAGATTTAATTCAATTCAGTGACAAACATTTTAAAAGTCTCTCCTATCTACCATAACTACAGAAGGCATCAAGAACAAATTAAAAAAATACATACCAAAAGGTCTTTATTATTTCTTCAAAATCTAGCTAAGATAGTAAATGTTCTCTTTACATAGAAAAGAAAGCAACTTTATGCTAGTTGGTTACAAAACAGAAAAAAATCCCAGTATCAAACATACAGCTCAAATTCTGACTTTAGTGAGATTTAAATTAAATTTAAACTAAAGATTTAATGCAAATCT
This sequence comes from Monodelphis domestica, assembly GCF_027887165.1. NCBI lineage: Eukaryota > Metazoa > Chordata > Mammalia > Didelphimorphia > Didelphidae > Monodelphis > Monodelphis domestica. The sequence continues at coordinate 178,338,774 of NC_077232.1, read as the reverse complement.
TTAGTGATTGCACTCGGGAGTTTGGAAGTGAACAGAAAAAATGAGGCAATGTTCAATATGATTATAAAAAACATATTTAAATGTCATTGTGACTATGTCATGTCAGTGGGAAAAAAAAAAACAAAACACGAACTGTGGGAAAATAGCCTGTGGTGTGGTATTCTAATATGTGGAAGATAAAGGTCATGCTGAAGAAAGGTTTCACTGAGTAATATAGGCTCCATTCCAATATAGTTTTATCGTAAATTATTTTTCAGCTTTGATTTTTTTCTATATCATAGATATACCAAGGCTTTGGGTCAGCCTGAACTTTTCTACATTAAAAAGAAAGAAACAAACAAACAAAAACCTCACAAACTAGAGAGGGAGAGACAGAGACAGAGACAGACATAGAGATAGAGACAGAGTCAGAGACAGAGAGAAATGAAGAAAGAAAAGAAAAGAAATAGTTCCTGTCCTCAATGTTCAATTGGGCTAAAAGGCATTGCACAACATGTTAACACATAAAAATTATATATATATATATATATACATATATATTCAAAATAAATACAAAATAATTTGGAAGGGGAAGAATTATCAACTGGGAAATAGTAGTGTAAATGTTCATTATATTCTCTATTTTAAAAAAAAGGATTCTGGTCTACTTAATGAGCAATTCCATTGTCATAAACTTTCTAACTTTTGTTTGTTATTATTTCTATGAATCTCTTCTCTTCATTGGAAGGCCAAGAGTTTAAACCTCATGGCAGAGAGGGCTTGCACCAAGTGCTGAGAACCTTTTGAGGATGTTATCTGTAGAACTATCACATATTCCTTCAAAGACTTTGGAACTCTCTCTCTCTCTCTCTCTCTCTCTCTCTCTCTCTCTCTCTCTCTCTCTCTCTCTCTCTCTCTCTCTCTCTCTGTGTGTGTGTGTGTGTGTGTGTGTGTGTGTATGTTAGATTGTCAAGAAGGAGGTGATCTAAATAAAGAAAAAAGAAATGATTCCAGTGTCCACTTCAATACCATCTCTTTCTGGTTGTTGAAGTTAGCTTATATTCCTGGCTAGAGTTAAAGGATTCTATGTTTAAACTAGACCTCTTTACACTCTGTAGAATTCCTAGCTATCCTCAATAAAACTCTCCTGGTTAATCTTTGTTTACTCCATTTTAAGTAAATCACCTGGTGTAGTAAGCCACTTACTAAAAATGCATGTATCACTTTAAAGAAAACAATTCAGTGCTCTTCTAAGCTCTGTGGATGGTCAGAGGGAAGTAAAGGACGCAATTTCTCTTTGTCTCTCTCTCTTATCAGGCAGAAAGGACAAACAAACTGAAAACAAGTTCCTTTATTATACCGAAACACATATGTAATAACTAAGGGTTTGAGGAGGCGGAGGGATGAGTGCTAATGTAATTCCAATGAGTTACTGACCAGTTTGGAATGACAGGGACCAAGTAGGGTTCAACAAATTCTGATGAAGGGAAAGAATCTTAGAGGGTTATCTAGCCCGATTCGGTTGCTTTACAAATGGAGACCCTGAAGCCCAGGGAACATTGGATTGCAGGCAGGAAGACATGAGTTCAAATCTCATCTCAGATACTCATTAATAGTGTGATCTTACCTGCCTCAGTCTCCTCATATGGAAATTGAGAGAAATAATAGCACTTATCTAACAGGGATATTATTAAAGTTCTTCATAAATGGCTCATGGCTATTATTATGACACACATTAGCTGTGAGGTCACAGGCAAAGAACCTTTCAGTTCCCTAGGTAGCTCTCTTAATTAGCAATTAATGGCAGAGTGGTTGTCTGTCTGCATGGATCAGGATGAAATCATAGCTCTTTTCTTCCCCTTTATTTCCACATGTGCCAAGTGCCATGTTAAAAGTTGATAATAGCAAAGAATCATAGTTCTTTTCATGAAGGCATTTACATTGTAACTGAGTGGCATGTGACATGTATACCGATAAATATGGAGACAAAGGACAGGTCCAGATAGTGATCCAGGAGCATATGAGGAGAGAATACTTTCTCAGCTGGTAGTGATCAGGAAATGGCCCCCGACTTGAGCCTAGAAGACAGATAAAGATTCTACCTTGAATAGAGACTGAGAAAGTATCTTTCAGAGGCAAGTTGTGCTGGGGGAAGAGCTAATAGTCCTGACTAGTTGGAACATAGAATTCACAAAAGGAAATAAAGTAAAATGAGCCTGGAAAGGTAGGCGGGAGCCACATTATGAGGTCCCCTGAATGCCAGGCCAAGGAGTTTGTATTTGATCTAGGGGCATTAGAAAACTACTGAAAAGTTTCTGTAAATGGAAATGCTATGGCCTGTGCCTCAGGAAAATAATTTTGCATTGAAGGAAGTAAAATAATTCGATGAAGAATATCTATGTTGAAGGATGGATTTTGGAGTAGAGAGAATGAAAGCAGGTAGGTCATTTTGGACTCATTTCTCATCTCTCTTGGATTTTGTGACACTGTTTTCTCTGCATTCTCTTCCATCTTGTCTGGCTTTATCTTGGGTCTCCTCTTTGTCCTGCACTTTCTTGGTGAGTTCATTAGCTTCTTTGATTTTAACTATTTAAATATCATTTCTATGCCTATGACTCCCTGGAAAAAATATACAGCCCTAATCTCTCTTCTGAGTTCTGCTCCAGCAACACTATATGTCCAGTGGGTCTTTTCAACTGGATGTCTCACATATATTATGTGAGATAAAATAACCAAACCAGAACTTATCTTTCCCCCCAAAATCTGACCTTATTCCCAATAATTCCACTTTATTGATGGCACCATCATCCTTCACATTACCCAGGTTTGGAGCAAAGTGATCCTATATTTTACTATCTCCTTCATCCCCCATCTACTTGCCATTCAGCTCTTATGTCTTATTGATTCTGCCTCCATGTGTCTCGAATTCATCCCCTTTTCTCTATGCACTAGGCCACTAATCTAGTTCAGACCCTCTTTACACTCTTCTTTTACCTGGGCTGTTGAAGTACATTTTTAATTGGTTTCCCTAATTCTAGCCTCTACCATCTTCAATCTTTCCTCTGAATACCTTCCAAAGGAATATTTCAAAAGCACTCTGACCATAGATGACTATCTTGTACATTGGATAGAGTGGTTGAAGAAGACTTGAGTTCAAATCTGTAGCAAGGGAAGGTAGAAGTTGCAAGAATGATTGGAAGGTGTTAAGACTTAGAATCTTTTATGAGCTGGTTGAGTCAGAGTTCCAAAGGGGCAGTTTTCCAACCGACTGAGTTTGGAGCTGAAAGTGAAGGAGGAAGGTATATAACTGAGACTCCCTGAACAAACCACCTATCAAGCAACTGGCCTTTGAGGATCAATTGGCTGAGGGTGAGAGGAAAATCTCCAGTCTTCCTGGTGGACAGATCAACTGGGGAAAAGACCTCTCTACCTTGCTGGGACCATCTGAGGACACCACAACTTGGATTCCTGATATCTGACCAACCATTGACTCTATGTGTGTGAGATTCTGGGTTTACTGTGGGATTTATTCTTCATAGTCGTTAGTTAAGATAGTTAGACAGTGTAAGCTTAGATAATCAAATATAGTTTGGGTAAAAAGTCAGAGGCTATCCTTTCCCTTATTCCTTTCCCAACATCTTCCCCTTCTCTGTTAATAAACTCAAGTTATTTAAATGTGATTTTCCCTTGTGTATAAACCTTTTCCCCTTTCCTAAAATCCCCATACAGTTTTGCCAGCCAGTTAGGTTAAGAAACCTTAGGAAATTAGATTTATATAGGAAAACAGTTAAGTTTTATATAAGGAAAGTCAGTTACAGGCTGGAAGATTCCATCTTGCACTCAGCAAGTAGAACATTCCATTGGGGGTGGGCAGCAGAACTCTGGGACTCTAACTGAGCTGGGAGAGACATTTAATCCTTTAAATCCCCTGCCACATGGACTAGGTGGCCATATTGGAATTTTTTTTAATTAAAAAACATTTTTCCCCCTTTCCTTAATTGGATACATATATAAGGTGATCACAGTGGATCACAACAACACTAATTCCATTGTACATACACAGTTAGCAATGAATGTAAGCATGTCTGGGAACATGTTAATGGACCTTTTATTTGTTCTGTGGGAGTGTGTTCTGCACATCCCATATATTCTGTTCATCCTATTCCCCAAAGTATTCTATATGGTTTTAGACTACAAGTGGATGAAACTGTGTATGTCAATGACTGTGCAAACTGTTTTGTCTCATGTCCCCATACTATGTATTTGTCTTATGTTGGGTATAAGTGTAGAGTGGTGTTATTTGTTATTGGCAACTGGTTCAAAGTTACAATGGTATGGGTTACGAAGGATTCTGAACTTAATCAAATGGTCATACTCATGAAGCAACAACTGGACCAGATGGAATTGTATATGAAAGATAAAAGGTTTATGAATACTGAATATGGTTTTGGGGAAAAAGAAAATAATGGTGCAACTCAAAATCTAAATAGATTACAGAAGGAAGAGGCTGAAGGTATGGTTACCTTATTCCCATGTAGAGATCTACCAGTAATTTCAGGTAAAAACACATAAGAGATTTACACCAGAAGACTTAGAATCCATAAAAAGGAGAACATCTTCCTTTGTCAATGAACCTAATAAGGTAATCAAAGAAATGAGAAGAGCCATTTATTTGATCCTGATTACAATGATTTTGCCCCACTAATGAAATAACTTTTGACAAAAAGGGAAAGAAACAAGTTCATAGATGAAAGTAGGCAGGATCTCTTGTTAACACCATGGCCAGAACATTATAATGACACTGACATGAACAACAAGGTTCAATATGACAGGATGAAAGAATCCAGACAAGTAATTCTAAAGGTTATGGATAGATAAACTAAGAGACCAAATGCATGGTCTAAGTTTGAAGGTATAAAGCAAAAAGCAACTGAAACACCAACTTGACCATATAACTGAAGCTGCTGAGACATACCTGAACGTGGATATTCTGGAAAAGGGAACAATAGTAATATAAGAAGAATCTTTGTGGAAAATCCTATCCCTAAAATAAAACTATTCTTTTAAAAAAATTACACTGATTGGGAGGAGATGGAATTGGAGGATATTATAAGGAAGGCTATATACTTATGCACAGATACTGAGGATAAATTTGAGGTGAGAGATACAGTTATAGAAGAACTTAAAAACAAAATTAAAGGAAGCAGAAGGAAAAGCTAGAGAAAGTGAGATTAAAGAGGTTAAAGCAATGGCTGCATTAAGATCTACGAGACCTAATAACAACTATTACAAGCCTAGGGATAAAAGTTCTGGTCCCCAATGTTGTTACCTCTGTAATAGAATTGGGCATTTTATCAGGGAATGTAGATATAGAGGTCAGTTTTCCACATAATTGAACAGGTATGGAGGATTTAGTAGGCAGAATAATTGGAGTAACAACAACAATAATAACAATAATAGCTGGAATAACTATTCAAGAAGGAATAATGGAAATACATGTCAGAATGCCTGCTGTCAGGGAGCTCAAGCACCAGATCTGAGCACAATGTAGGACTGGGTTAAGTCTGGAGCAAGGCCTAAATATAGTCAGGTTGTTAAGGGTGATCAAAGCAAAGGGGCATGTTCCTTATGAAGGTTTACCCAGTGTTCTTCTGCACTTAAATCAAGGGATAATGAATTGAGAGTAAATGAAAATGATTGTAATGGTAATAAGGTTAATAAAGTTATAGATGAAGTGATTGAATCAAAGGACACTGTAATTAGTGTTAATAATTGTAGGGAAAAAGAATATTGTAGTGTTAAATTAGCAGAAAATTCTAATGATTATAAATTAATTGAAGATAGTGAAGAATGTAAACTGGATAATGATAATGTAATTGTAAATGAGGACAATGATATCAAGGTAGAGAATATAAGGACTAAAGGGAGGAGTGATAAATCTGATGATGAAGTTAAGGATGCAAAATCCTGGGAACATCATGTAGTTCAAGCAGATGTAAACTTGGATGGACAGGAAATGACTGAGCTTTGTACTGATGTTACTGTGCTTGCACCAGTATTAGAAACATTTCAGCCTCCAAACAGTAAAGAACCATATGTATCTGTCACTATAGCTGATCGGATGTATGATCTTTTGGTTGACACTGGAACCAGTAAATCAGTTTTGCAAAGTCTTCCTAAGAATTGTAGAGCAGTTGATACAATGGAAGTAATAGGAGCTACTGGAAAACCAGAGAGAGTAGCTAAATTACAACCCAAAATGATTACTTTTGGTCCATTATCTGTGGAGTATGCATTTCTTTGTATGCCAGACTGTCCCATGAATCTTTAAGTAAGGATTTATTATATAAATTATGGGCAACAATCCAATGTACTGATACTGGTGAAATATCATTACATCTACCAGAAGAATCTCTGAAAGCTTTTCCATTCTGTTCTTAGATTCAGTCATTACAGAGGATGACTTGAATTCAATCTATCCTCTACCTGAGGATATCCCTGGTTTATGGTCAAAATCTTCCACAGATGTAGGTCTATTAAAATCAGCTACTCCTGTAAGGATGAGGACTAATGAAGGACCAGTTCCTTGTGTACCTCAATATCCCTTAAGTAAAGAAGCAATAGAGGGTATCAGACTAATCACTGAATCCCTAATCCAACAAGGGGTCATAATACCTTGCTTCTCAGAATATAATACACCTATACTTCCAATCAAAAAGTCAAAGTTAGATCAAAATGTCAAAGTGGTATATATATATTCATACAGGATTTAAGAGTCATAAATGATTATGTGGTAAAGACACATCCTATTGTACCAAGTCCAGCTACTATAATTCCTTCCATTCCAAGTCAGGCAAGATATTTCACTGTGGTAGATTTATGTTCAGCGTTTTTCTCAATACAAATCCATGAGGATTCTGAAAAGATCTTTGCTTTTATCTGGAAAAAAAAAAAACCTAGTGGACATGGATTCATTTGCCCCAGAGTTTCACCAATTTGCTGAGCCAATTTTCACAAATTTTAAATATACATCTAAAAACCATAACATTCAAAGAAAGTAAATTAGTGCATTTTATAGATGATATTCTCCTTGCATCACCAAATACTAACGTGTGTCTCAGAGATAGCAAGATTCTTTTGATAGAATTATATAAGCATGGGCATAAAATCTCCAAGGCAAAATTACAGTGGGTTCTTCCTTGAGTGCAATATCTTGGATTTGTGTTATCAGAGGGTTCCAGAAGTATCACACAGAAAAGAATAGCAGACATTCAGAAACTGAGTGATCCTAATACCAAAAAGCAACTCAGAGCTGTTCTTGCAACAAATGGTTTCTGTAGGCAATGGTTACCTGGATATAGTGAATTAACAAAGTGTCTAACAGACTTAACCAGGAATACAGAACCAGAATCTCTGATACTAAAACCTGAACATCTGCAAGCCTCAAGTAAACTAAAAGAAGCCATTTTATCTGTTCCTGTTTTGGGTATCCCAAACTATACAAAACCATTCCAACTGTTTGTAAATGAAACTAAGGGTATTGCTTCTGGTGTACTGACACAGACTTTAGGACAAAGTTATCATCCAATTGTATGATTGATCAGTTTGAGTTGGAGAGGAAGAATTCTTCAATCAAGATTAGATGAGAAGAGAAGGAAAGATCTGAAGATATGGTAAGTATATTACGTGCAATAGTAACATAACACTAACATAAAAGTAACACTGACATAACAGTAGCAAAACAACATAACATAGCAAAAATAACAACTTAACAAACACATAAACACAAATACATAAACAAGGTTAAATTACATTGATTCACTAGTTGAATGAGTGAAACAATGTATAGCTAGGATTCTAATAATGTTATAATTAGCTATAAATTAGTTAGTTACTAACAAACTAACAAAAAATAGATACTTATTTTAGTATAGGAATATAGGTAGACAGGAGAATTTTAGAGATAGGACTTTAATTGGATAAAATTAAAACTTAAGATAGATAAGATAAGGTAAGATACTGACTTACATTACAAAATACATTACAATATACATAACAACATACATTATGTAACACAAATAACCTACAACATCACATATTACACAAAATTGTAAATACATATGTAAATAGTGTATATAACCATTAGGATTATAAGATTAATTGTATTATAGTGTATGTATATACATAACATATATGTATCAGATGTATAAATAGGAAGTGTATAGATGCATATCATACATGTATGCATTGTATGTATTATATGTATATATGTTCTTGTAAATAGATCACTTATGTATAATTTTATCTATTGTCACATGTATTTTGAATAAGTGAGTTTAATGTTTTGGTTTAATTTTCTTTGAAAAACTTATGCAATGCTATGTTTATTGTAATTTTCAAACATTTTCTCTAAGTTTGCTGTTAATGCATTGCAATAGTGGTAGAATGTTTTGTATTAGTTGATAAGAGTAGTAGTTTATGATTTTAATGTTTGCATGAAAGTTGTGTCTATCTTTTCCTTTTGATGTTATTTGCTTATTGTGCTTTTGCATATGTTTGTTCTTTGTTTAAAATCTGTAATTGTTCATTGTTTAATTCCCTTTTCCCTTTCCTTGAAAAAATCCCTAGAATAGGATAGTATTAGATAGGTTAAGATAGTTGAGTGTGGGTTGTTTGTTATTTTAGGTAGATATTTTAGTTTAAGTAATATGTAAGTAAGTTAGTGCACAAATGCCAAAATAATGTTTTCAACACGGTTTAGGCTTTGTGCAAAGGTGGGGGGGGGGTGGCAACTGTAGCAAGGGAAGATAGAGAAGTTGCAAGAATGATTGGCAGATCTTAAGACTTAGAATCTTTTATGAGCTGGTTGAGTCAGAGTTCCAAAGGGGCAGTTTTCCAACTGACTGAGTTTGGAGCTGAAGGTGAAGGAGGAAGCTGAGACTCCCTGAACAAACCACCTATCAAGCAACTGGCCTTTGAGGATCAATTGGCTGAGGGTGAGAGGAAAATCTCCAGTCTTCCTGGTGGACAGATCAACTGGGGAAAAGACCTCTCTACCTTGCTGGGACCATCTGAGGACACCACAACTTGGATTCCTGATATCTGACCAACCATTGACTCTATGTGTGTGAGATTCTGGGTTTACTGTGGGATTTATTCTTCATAGTCGTTAGTTAAGATAGTTAGACAGTGTAAGCTTAGATAATCAAATATAGTTTGGGTAAAAAGTCAGAGGCTATCCTTTCCCTTATTCCTTTCCCAACATCTCTCCCTTCTCTGTTAATAAACTCAAGTTATTTAAATGTGATTTTCCCTTGTGTATAAACCTTTTCCCCTTTCCTAAAATCCCCATAACAAATCTTACCCACTTTCTATAGTTGTGTGACCTTGGACAAGATACTTAACCTCTGTTAGCCTCATTTTCTTCACTTATAAAATGGAGATAATGGGGCAGTAAGGAGGCTCAGTGGATAGAGTGCCAGGCCTGGAATCAAGAGGACCTAGCTTCAAATCTTGTCTTAGATACCTCCTAGCTGAGTAACCCTGGGCAAGTCACCTCATCCAGATTGCCTAGTCCTTGCCATTCTTTGGTCTTAGAATTGATGCTTAAAAACTTTTATGTAAAGAAAAAAAGATAATAGTCTTTTCCTCACATGGTTATTATAATGTTTGGATAAGGTAATCTATATGAAGTATGTTGTAGACCCTAAAGCATCACATCATATAAATGTTATCATCATTATCATCATCATCATCATCATCATCATCATCATTCTCTTATTCAGGCAGATGCTGAGGCTTTCAGTTATCTTTAGGATAAAGCAAACACCTCTGACTTTGAAAGCCCTTCCCAAGCTCTCTCCAGCTTGCCCTTCAGGCTAATTGACATCACTCTTCTCTATGGTTCTGCCAGATTTACCCTTCATACCACATTCTATCTCTGACATCTGTCTATGTCCCCTACCTCCCCCTTCCTGCCACCATCAATTACTTTGTATTTATTTCACATTTCCTTTTCATGTTAATTTTGTTTTCCCAGGTTAATGTAAGTTCCTTACAAGGACTATTTGTGTTTGTCATTGTTATCACTGGCACTTACAGTCATGCCCATGATGTATACTTAAGAATATTTCCAAAGACCAAGTATACTTCTCTGTGGTAGTAATAAAGGTCAGAATAATGAGAGTGGAGATAAATGACAGAAGAGAGATTGTGGGCCTAGAATTGATGGGGTAAGGGTCAGCGGCCCCAGTAGAGGTACCAATAAGAGGTACTCAGTTCCCTGGGGAAGATGGTTCAGAAGGATTTTGCTTTGCTAACTAACCCCAACTCACTAGGGTTTACTAAGTAATGACATTCTCTGCCAGGAATTCAAGACTTTCTAACGCCTGGCATCTTTATACCATTACTCCTCTTCAAACACCAAATGGAAGAGTTCACTTTCTTCTTTCCCTCTTCCATGCTTTTGTTCAGGCTGTTCTCCATGTGTGGAATGCTCTCTCTTCCTATTCATCCTTTAAAGCCCAAATGAAATACTATTTCCTCTCAGAAGCATTCTCTGGTGCCCTACTTTTTTTTTTTTTTCAGATATTCAACAAGCATTTATTAAGTATTTTTTTTTAATTTTAATATTATTTTATTTGGCCGTTTTCATACATTATTCACTGGAAACAAAGATCGTTTTCTTTTCCTCCCCTCCCCCCCCCCCCCCCCCCCCCCGCCTTTCCCTCTCCCATAGCCGACGCATGATTCCACTGGTTATCACATGTGTTCTTGACTCGAACCCATTTCCCTGTTGTTGGAGTTTGCATTATAGTGTTCATTTAGAGTCTCTCCTCAGTCTTATCTCCTCCAACCCTGTGGTCGAGCAGTTGCTTTTCAGCGGTGTTTTTACTCCCACAGTTTATCCTCTGCTTGTGGGTAGTATTTTTTTTAGATCCCTGCAGATTGTTCAGGGAAATTGCATTGATACTTATGGAGAAGTCCATCACCTTCGATTGTACCACAATGTATCAGTCTCTGTGTATAATGTTTTCCTGGTTCTGCTCCTTTCGCTCTGCATCACTTCCTGGAGGTTGTTCCAGTTCACATGGAATTCCTCCACTTTATTATTCCTTTTAGCACAATAATATTCCATCACCAACATATACCACAATTTGTTTAGCCATTCCCCAATTGAGGGGCATCCCCTCATTTTCCAATTTTTGGCCACCACAAAGAGCGCAGCTATGAATATTTTTGTACAAGTCTTTTTGTCCATTATCTCTTTGGGGTACAAGCCCAGCAATGCTATGGCTGGATCAAAGGGCAGACAGTCTTTTATCGCCCTTTGGGCATAGTTCCAAATTGCCCTCCAGAATGGTTGGATCAATTCACAACTCCACCAGCAATGAATTAATGTCCCCACTTTGCCACATCCCCTCCAGCATTCATTACTTTGCATAGCTGTCATGTTAGCCAATCTGCTAGGTGTGAGATGATACCTCAGAGTTGTTTTGATTTGCATCTCTCTGATTATAAGAGATGTAGAGCACTTTTTCATGTGCTTATTAATAGTTTTGATTTCTTTGGCTGAGAATTGCCTGTTCATGTCCCTTGCCCATTTGTCAATTGGAGAATGGCTTGATTTTTTGTACAATTGATTTAGTTCTTTATAAATTTTAGTAATTAAACCCTTATCAGAGGTTTTTATGAAGATTGTTTCCCAATTTGTTGCTACCCTTCTGATTTTGGTTACATTGGTTTTGTTTGTACAAAAACTTTTTAATTTGATGTAATCCAGATTATTTATTTTGCATTTTGTAATTCTTTCTAATTCTTGCTTGGTTTTGAAGTATTTCCCTTCCCAAAGGTCTGACATGTATACTATTCTGTGTTCGCCTAATTTTCTTATAGTTTCCTTCTTTATGTTCAAGTCATTCATCCATTTTGAATTTATCTTGGTGTAGGGTGTGAGGTGTTGATCTAAGCCTAATCTTTCCCACACTGTCCTCCAATTTTCCCAACAGTTTTTATGAAATAGTGGATTTTTGTCCCAAAAGCTGGGATCTTTGGGTTTGTCATATACTGTCTTGCTGAGGTTGCTTGCCCCCAGTCTATTCCACTGATCCTCCTTTCTGTCTCTTAGCCAGTACCAAATTGTTTTGATGACCGCTGCTTTATAATATAGTCTGAGATCTGGGACTGCAAGACCCCCTTCCTTTGTATTTTTTTTCATTAATTCCCTGGGTATCCTTGATCTTTTGTTTTTCCAAATGAACTTTGTTATGTTTTTTTCTAAATCAGTAAAAAAAATTTTTGGGAGTTCCATGGGTATGGCACTAAATAGATAGATGAGTTTGGGTAGGATGGTCATTTTTATTATATTGGCTCGTCCTACCCATGAGCAGTTAATGTTTTTCCAATTGTTCAAGTCTAGTTTTAGTTGTGTGGAAAGTGTTTTGTAGTTGTGTTCATATAGATCCTGTGTTTGTCTCGGGAGATAGATTCCTAAGTATTTTATTTTGTCTTGGGTAATTTTGAATGGGATTTCTCTTTCTAGTTCTTGCTGCTGAGCTGTGTTGGAATTATATAGAAATGCTGATGACTTATGTGGGTTTATTTTGTATCCTGCAACTTTGCTAAAGTTGTTGATTATTTCAATTAGCTTTTTGGTTGAATCTCTAGGATTCTTTAAGTAGACCATCATGTCATCTGCAAAGAGTGATAATTTGGTCTCCTCCTTGCCTATTTTGATGCCTTCAATTTCTTTTTCTTCTCTAATTGCTACTGCTAGTGTTTCTAATACAATGTCAAATAATAGAGGTGATAATGGGCATCCTTGTTTCACTCCTGATCTTAATGGGAATGGATTTAGTTTATCCCCATTGCAGATGATATTAGCTCTTGGTTTTAGATATATAATGTTTATTATTTTTAGGAATGACCCTTCTATTCCTATGCTTTCTAGTGTTTTTAGTAGGAATGGGTGTTGTATTTTATCAAAGGCTTTTTCTGCATCTATTGAGATAATCATGTGATTCTTGTTGGTTTGCTTGTTGATGTGGTCAATTATGTGGATAGTTTTCCTAATGTTGAACCAGCCCTGCATCCCTGGTATGAATCCTACTTGATCATGGTGGATGACCCTTCTAATCACTTGCTGGAGTCTTTTTGCTAGTATCCTATTTAAGATTTTTGCATCTATATTCATTAGGGAGATTGGCCTATAGTTTTCTTTCTCTGTTTTTGGCCTGCCTGGCTTTGGAATTAGTACCATGCTTGTGTCATAAAAGGAGTTTGGTAGGACTCCCTCTTTGCTTATTATGTCGAATAGTTTGTATAATATTGGGGTTAACTGTTCTCTGAATGTTTGATAGAATTCACTGGTGAATCCATCAGGCCCTGGGGATTTTTTCTTAGGCAGTTCTTTGATGGCTTGATGGATTTCAATTTCTGATATGGGATTATTTAAGAAAACTATTTCTTCTTCTGTTAGTCTAGGCAATTTATATTTTTGTAAATATTCATCCATATCACCTAGATTGGTAAATTTATTGCCATATAGTTGGGCAAAGTAGTTTTTAATGATTGCCTTAATTTCCTCTTCATTTGAGGTGAGATCCCCCTTTTCATCCTTGATGCTATTAATTTGCCTTTCTTCTTTCCTTTTTTTAATTAAATTAACCAGTACTTTGTCTATTTTGTCTGTTTTTTCAAAGTACCAGCTTCTAGTCTTGTTTATTAGCTCAATAGTTCTGTCACTTTCTATTTTATTAATTTCTCCCTTAATTTTTAGGATCTCTAGTATGGTTTTCTTCTGGGGGTTTTTAATTTGTTCATTCTCAAGTTTTTTGATTTGCATTTCCAATTCCTTGGTCTCTGTCCTCCCTAATTTGTTAATATATGCACTCAGGGATATGAATTTTCCTCTAAGTACTGCCTTGGCTGCATCCCATAAGGTTTGAAAGGATGTTTCGCCGTTGTCATTTTCTTCAACAAAATTGTTAATTGTTTCTATGATTTCTTCTCTAACTATCCGATTTTGGAGTATCATGTTATTTAATTTCCAATTAATTTTTGATTTGGGTCTCCATGTACCCTTGCCGATCAATATTTTAATTGCCTTGTGATCTGAAAAGGCTGCAGTTAATATTTCTGCTTTTCTGCATTTAAGTGCCATGTTTCTATGACCTAGTGTATGATCTATTTTTGTGAATGTGCCATGTGGTGCTGAAAAGAAGGTGTATTCTTTTTTGTCCCTATTTATTTTTCTCCATATGTCTATTAATTCTAATTTTTCTAAGATTTCATTCACCTCTTTTACCTCTTTCTTATTTATTTTTTGATTTGATTTATCTAAATTTGATAGTGGTTGGTTCAAGTCTCCCACTAATATGGTTTTACTGTCTAATTCCTCCTTCAATTCTCCTAGTTTCTCTATTAAAAATTTGGATGCTATACCATTTGGTGCATACATGTTGATTAGTGATATTTCCTCATTGTCTATACTTCCTTTTAGCAGAATATATTTACCTTCCCTGTCCCTTTTGATCAGGTCTATTTGTACTTTGGCTTTGTCAGATATCATGATTGCAACTCCTGCCTTCTTTCTATCGGTTGAGGCCCAAAAGGTCTTACTCCAACCTTTAATTCTAACCTTGTGAGTGTCAACCCGTCTCATATGTGTTTCTTGAAGACAACATATGGTAGGGTTTTGTGTTCTAATCCAATCTGCTATTTGTCTGCGTTTTATGGGTGAGTTCATCCCATTCACGTTCAAAGTTATGATTGTTATTTGTGGATTCGCTGGCATTTTGATGTTTTCCCCTAGTTCTGACCTTTCTTCTTTAGCTTTCTCCTTTTGAACCAGTGATTTACTTTAGGTCAGTCCCCCTAGTCCCCTCCCTTGAGATGCTTCCCTTTCTAGCCCCTCCCTTTTTATGCTCCCTTCCCCTCCCCCCTCTCCTTCCCTCCCTTTTTGTGCTCCCTCCCCCCTCCCCCTCCTTAATTTTCCTTTCTTTCTTGCCCTAATGGATAAGATAGAATTCAGGATCCCACTGGATCTAGATGTTCTTCCCTCTCAGATTTGATTTCACTGAGAGTAAGGTTTAAGTACTTCCACTTCACGCTCTCTTCCTCTCCTTCTCATATGAGAGTTCTTCCCCTCCCCTTCCCATGTGTATCTTTATATGGGAAAGTTTATTCTATTGATTCCCCCCCTATTTCTTGAAGTTAATCTTAGTATTATCACGGTTCCCCCCTCCCTTTTCCTTTTTTTGCCCCAACTTTCCCCAAATCTTCTTGATTCCCCAATCTTTCCCTATGCATGTTTCTTCTAACTACTCTTATGATGATACAATTTATGAGAGTTACACAAAACATTTTCCCCACATATTAATATATATAATTAGATGTAAATGTAGTCCTTATAGAAGAGAGTTTGACTTAAAGAGAAAGATAAGATTTATCTCCTTTTCCCTTTCTTTCATATTTACCTTTTCATGTTTCTCTTGCTTTCTGTGCTTGGATATCGAACTTTCCACAGAGCTCTGGTCTTTTCTTAGCAAATGCTTGGAAATCTTCTATTTTGTTGAATGCCCATACTTTCCCCTGGAAGTATATAGTCAGTTTTGCTGGGTAGTTGATTCTTGGTTGGAGACCCAGCTCTCTTGCCTTTCTAAATATCGTGTTCCATGCTTTGCGGTCTCTTAGTGTGTTAGCCGCTAAGTCATGTGTGATCCTTATGGGAGCCCCCTTATATCTGAAGCTCTTCTTCTTGGCTTCTTGTAGGATTTTCTCCTTTACTTGGAAGCTCTTGAATTTGGCAATTACATTCCTAGGCGTTGTCTTTTGGGGATTTAGTATAGAAGGTGTTCTATGAATCCTTTCTATTTCTATTTTGCCCCCTTGCTCCAGAACGTGGGGGCAATTTTCTTTTATAATCTCCTCTAGAATAAAATCCAATTTGTTGTTTACCTCTGGTTTTTCTGGGAGACCGATGATACGGAGATTTTCTCGTCTTCCTCTGTTCTCCAGGTCCGTGACCTTCTCAGTGAGATATTTTCTGTTTTCTTCCAATTCATTAATTGTTTGGGTTTGCTTTATTGATTCTTGCTGTTTTATCATCTCACTTTCTTCTAGGTGCTTGATTCTGGTCATTAGGGACTGGATTTGCTTTTCAGCCTTGTCTGCCCTTGTATTGGATGCTTCGAGTTCTTTTTCCAATTGAGCAGTCTTATCTGTCAGACAGCTGATCTCTTTCTCCCATTTTTCTTTCCAGAAGGTTTCCATCTTTTGGATAAGTTCCAGTTTGAGATCTTCCAGAGCTTGTTGATAGTTTCCGTTTTGGGAGGCGTGTTCTGAATTTTTTTGGATTTCCTCTTCATTCTCCTCTTTCCCTTGGGTACTTCCACCATAAAAGTTTTCAATAGTCACTTTTTTCCCTTTCTTCCTGGAGGCTTGATTTTGGGCCATGTGAGCCATCCCTTTGGTGGTTTTATTTCCCTTTCCTTTTTGGTCTGGGGTCTGGGTTATAAGAGCGGTTTTTCTGTGAATTTAGGTTGCTTCAGACTAGTTCTTCCCAGCCTCCGAGCCCAGGTATTCAGCTCCGCCCAGATAATCCGTGCGCCTTGTTCAGCGCAGCCCGCCCGAAGTCCGCTGGCTTCTCCAGTGAAAGCGCCCTGAGACGTTTTTTCCTGGCAGTCCCCAGATCCCAAGGACCCTGGAGTGCCCCCCCAGACAGAGACGCTCCCCACTCACTCGCTGTCCCGGTGAGCGCTCAGGTAGCTCACTCTGGTTTAGTGGGGGAGGTGGGGTGGGGGAAGGGCGGCTCAGTTCACTTTTCTGTGCAAGCTTTTCCTTCTTATTTTAGTGTGGAAATGTTCAAGCCCCACGTACCTTTGCCTCTGTGGGGTACTGGGGAGTCCTTCTGTTCCTCCAAAGGTGATTTTATGCTCCTTTGATGTAGTCTATTTCGTTCGGTGCTGGGGAGAGGAAACGTGCCGCGTCTAGATTGCAGCCATGATTACCCGGAAGTCCGGTGCCCTACTTTTGAAAGGAGCCTTTTCCCCACATTTTATTTCACACTGTATTCTCCATGATGTCCTGATGTAATCATGTACAGAGGATAAAGATCTGTGTTTGTGTCTTGTCCTGGTATAAGACCTTTAAATACCATTTGGATGTCTTACTTAAAACTCTAAATCCCCTACAGACTTGAGCATAGTGCTTTGCACTCAGCAGGTGCTTAATAAATGCAATTTGTAGATTTTGCTCCATACTTCTCCATCCCCAAGCCATGAGTTTCCAGATGTTTATATAAAGGAGAACCAAATTCCCAAACTCTTGGAGGTCACCAGTCTCTAAATGCAGGTGCGACTAAAAAGGCTGACAAAGCTAGCCCTTCCCCTGGGCCACCACTCTCGCTGAGCTCTCATTAGGCTTTTGCTCTGTTTGCCTTTCCGGGCTCTCTGGACGTCGAACAGACTTTTTAGAGACACCTGCAGAGACTGCTGATTTTACATGGAGACCTACGTTTTTAGAGTGTTTTTAAGTATACCTTAGGGTAAAGGGAGGAGGGGGAGGTTGGTGAGGATGACAAAATCCATGCCCAGATAAACAGAATTATGTCCACCAGAGCAACTAAATCCAACACCCACATTGCCTTCTATTTTTGCACTGATATGCCCAGTTGCAATGCCCACACCTTCCCCTTCATCTGCAAGAACCTCTGTGCTAGCAAAAGCATTCTAGTTGGCAAGAGCTGAATTGGCAACTGATCCTGAAATGGTTTTTAATTTATGTTAAAATGTAAAGAGCTGTTTTCCAGGTCTCATTGGAATACTTCACAACATGAAGCTTAGGTTTTCAAAGCCCAGCCTAATAAAGGAAGCTCTCTTGAAGACTTAAGGAAACTTTTCCTTTCAGTTTTCGCTCCACTAAAAGAACCCTTTGCTTCTGACCTGCTGGATTCAGCTATCTAGTCAGCAATTGAAAGAAAGGGTGTTCTGATTAATCTCTGGTTGGGGAGTAGGAACTCTGAGGCCTTGTTATGATTCCACTGCTATAATATTTTGTGCTTTTGGATATAGGGTCATAGACATATAGCTGGAAAGATCCACAGAGGCCATGAAATCTAACACCCCCAGGACTCCATTTTGAAGGAGAGTAACTGAGGCTCAGAGAAGTTACATGACTTGCCCAAAGTCAAATCTATCACTTGTCAATGTTCAACCCTCTATGAAAAATAACTAATTTAATGAGAAGTGATATGGGATAGACCATAAAACCAATAAGGAGTTCAGGTGAGATTAGTGTGAGTGTAATATCTTTCCATGGGGAGATTCCATGGATGAAATGAAGCTTGAGCATGGTCCTGAAGAATGGGATAGATTTATATCAAAAGTAAGGGAGAAGTCATATCATACTGGGGAAATAATAGCATGGGCAAAGACATGGAGGAAGGAATTATAGAATCAAGGAATTTCAGACTTGAAAGGGACCTCAGAGGCTTTCAATGTGTATTTTTTTAAAAGTCCTCTACAACATACTCAAAAAGAAGGATTTGACCTTTACTTGATAAACACCAATGAGAAGACATCTACTGTTGTACAAGGGAGTTCGTTCTACTTTTGGATATCTTTAATTGTGGCAAATTTCTTGTTCTGTATCTTTAATTATGAGGAATTTCTTGCTATGTAATGGAAAAATGTGGCTTCCACCCAAACCTGGGTGGTTTTTGCTTGCCATTGTATATGAAGGGAGTCATGGCTCCTGAAAGGCAGAGAGAATGGGGGATGAAATGTGAAGGACCTCTGTAAGGAATTCACTAGGTTGATTCTAGAGCAATTTGTTGGAAAGATAAGGACAAAAGAGACTCCAGGTAGAGGGTAGAGAGAGAGAGATTTGGGAATGACAGACATTCATGAGAATCCTTCCCTATCATGACCCTGGAATTCTAGAGAGTGCTGAAAATGGCTCCTGGTTGACGTGGTTCTCTCTTCTGGTCTGAGTTGGAATCTTATACTCCTCCAAATTGAAGGGCTCATTCACTTGGGTACTCTTTGTTATTTTCTAGGCTGTATAACCTTTTCCATTTTCATTTGCTCTTTTGCTTGGATAAATGGGTTTACTCAGTTTTTATTCTTTGTGATGGTCTTTTGCCTAGCCAGCATTTGTTGGGAAGGAGCCAAGTGGTGAGTACAAGCTAATGACTGCCCTCCTCCTTTAGAACAATCAGGAAAATGGCTTTTATTCTGAACCTATTATCCTTTACTGTCATAAATGAGCACTTTCTGGCAAAGAATTTGCATTCAATTTAACAAACATTTATTTAGCTTTTATTCTGTTCAAGGCATTCTACTAGGCACTAAAATACAGAGACAAAATTGAATGATTCTTTCTCCTCAAGGAGTTTACATTCTAATGGGAGTGAGGAGAAGGTAGTTTAAAAAAATGCATGGATAAATCCAAAACAAATTCCAAAGGGAGCTGGGAGTATGAGATAAAACGTCAATTTGTTGAAGTTTTGGTGTCCCTTTCAAAATAAGTTTTCTTGAGTTGTGTTAATTCTCCAGCTATGGACTGTTGCTATAAATTCCTTCTGATGCCTGCTTAGACCTCAAATTTGACTGCCCTGGGAACTCTGGCTTGGCCAAATATAGTATTCTGTTTACTCTCACTGATCTGACCGGAAATATTCTCTCCCCAGGTCCTGATAATTGCCCTTAATAACTAGCAAAGGTTTTCTCTGACCTTCAAGTTTCTCCAAATTGGATCAGAATTAATTATATCTTTCCCCAAGTCTTGACAACAACCTTCTTGTTATGTGGTCTACTAAAAACCCATTTGTTTATCCCTATGAGCACACAATAATGTCTCTCCTTTGGCATGCCACCTGAGGTTAAATATAAGCATAAGTTTACTTTCAGACAAACTTTTTGACATGGACAGTAAATGTGTTGTGTTGAGGAAGGCACAGTTGTGGATAGATTCCTTGACAGGTTCTTTGAAGAACAAAGCTGATTCATCAAAATGTCTCCCAAGTTCTCTTCATTGTCCAGTTATGTGCCAAATGTTGGGAAGAAATAAAAAGTAAGACATTAAGTAGAGCATTATTTTAAATTTTCATTTTTTATCTCTAGGATACTTTGGGATTGATCAAGTCAAGTTTGTTTTATTGCTTCTGACATTTTCAAAATATCAGGAGAAGACAATACGTTGTTCTCATGTACATGGAGAGTCCTCCACCCATGAGGGGGGACCAATGCAAAGTCTCTGGCCAAAAAGAATTCCTCAAAGACTGACATAATGTCTCTGCCCAATGAATTGTATGAGTACTTTACAAATATTCTCCTTATATCATCCCTGTGACATCATTGGATCGTGATCCCCACCTCTAAAATAGGATTAGGGAAGTTCAAGGACTAATGCAGCCCAAATAGCCTATCTACCACTCCATTTTCTTCTATGCTGTCTCTTTCCATTATGAAGAGGATGAAATCCAAATTTATCATCCTCCCTGCATCAGAATTTTCTTTTAGAATGCTCTTGGATAATCTCCTTGTCATTTCTTCCCACTACATTTGTATAACTTTTTAGACTTTCATATATTTTTGCTTTTTTTTTCATCTCCAAATGAATTCAGTGAGATAGAGAGGGTATTTCCTCCCTCCCCCACTTTTAAACCCTTACTTCCTGTCTTAGGAGGAACAATACTGTGTATTGGTTCCAAGGCAGAAGAGAAGTAAGGACTAGGCAATGGGCGTTAAGTGATTTGCCCAGGGTCACACAGTTAGGAAATGTTTGAATCCATATTTGAACCCAGGACCTCCTATCTCTAATCCTGGCTCTCAGTCCACTGACCCACCTAGCTGCCCGCTGACTACTGGGAAGTTCTTGTTAACTCTGTTGAATAAATGAATGAATAAGAAAGAAGTTATTAAATTCCTATTCTCTGCTATATTAGGTAATAGAAGTGTGAACATGAAAATGAGGGAGCCCCTGACCTCCAGAAGCTAATATTCTAATAAAGGCATTTCAACATACATAGGAGAATGGTGGTTAGGAAAAAGAGTTTTGGTCTGAGGAGCCAAAGGGATTGAATGGAATCCTGGGGCAGTAGATTGACAGATTCTTTCAGTAGTAATTAATGGCAATATTAAGACCACCATGATAGTGAGTGTATAAAAAGGCAGGGATGTGAAGGAGGAACCCTTAGTCTTGAAACCAAACTAGTTTTTATCAGTTCCTTGCCTTAATGCCAATCAACCTATAAGAGCCAGCATTAGGCACATTCTGACACTGGTGATCTGATTCTCTGGCTTCCCTCTATTTTACCAAGGAGGGTTGATGTCTTGGCTATACTGGAGTTTCACAGTTGGAATCTTCATAGAATGGAAACCACATGAATTAAAACAATTTTTCCATCCTGTTGGAATTTCTCCCTATGTTGCCTGGTTGCGCTAACTGGTGAGTATTCCTGGGGAAGCTGCACATCTGGGTTTGGACCTGAAAAGCAATATCTTTTCTGTATGTGTTCAGGAGATTAGGGATCTCTAGGTAGGAAAAATGCAAAGAAGTAGAATTCAGGGTTGTCATAGGCAAGGTTGTCTTCAGCAATTAGATGTGTCCCAAAGTGGAATGCACTGCCCCAGCAGGTAATGGATCCTACCTCATTGGAGGGATGTCTGGGACAGAAGAATAGTCTGGGTCCTCACTTGCAGATATGTATGGATAGGATTCTTGCTCAGGTGCAGGTTGAACTATGTTCTCTCTGAGGTCCCTTACAACCCTGGCATTTTGTGATTCTTTTGACATAGATAGGTACTATGTGTGGATAATGAACTGAGAACAAGATTTACTAGTTGATGGATTCCTCCTCACTGGATATTTTCAAGCAGAAACTGATTGACTACTTGCCAGGTATATTATAGCAGGGATCTCATTTTGGGTACCCAAGCTGCTCTCTAAAGCAGTTTTAAAATTGTTATTCTATTCCTGCCTCCATCTTTAAATCAGCAAACATTTATTAAGTGGCTATTATTATCCAGATACTGTGCTGATTTGGTGGTCCCCAGGATTCAACAGCTGGGAAGAAGATGACAAGGGTAGAGAGCTGAACGTCTGGTGGTTATATCTAGCTCTGACCTCTCTCTTAGGCTGTGTATATGAGATTTCAACTGCTAGGCAGATTATTCTATGTGGATAACCTCAACCTCAGTATGCCCAAAAGCTCTTTTCTTTTCTTTTCTTTTCTTTTCTTTTCTTTTCTTTCCTTTTCTTTCCTTTTCTTTTCTTTTCTTTTCTTTTCTTTTCTTTTCTTTTCTTTTCTTTTCTTTTCTTTTCTTTTCTTTTCTTTTCTTTTCTTTTCTTTTCTTTTCTTTTCTTTTCTTTTCTTTTCTTTTCTTTTCTTTTCTTTTCTTTCCTTTCCTTTCCTTTTCTTTCCTTTCCTTTCCTCTCCTCTCCTTTCCTTTCCTTTCCTTTTCTTTCCTTTCCTTTTCTTTCCTTTCCTTTCCTTTCCTTTCCTTTCCTTTCCTTTCCTTTCCTTTCCTTTCCTTTCCTTTCCTTTCCTTTCCTTTCCTTTCCTTTCCTTTCCTTTCCTTTCCTTTCCTTTCCTTTCCTTTCCTTTCCTTTCCTTTCCTTTCCTTTCCTTTCCTTTCCTTTCCTTTTTCCTTTCCTTTCCTTAAGATCTGCTCATTCATTCTCTGTCTCTCATGTTCAAAACCGGTCCTATTTTTACTCTTCCTTCTCTCAACCATCAACTTAAATCATCTGCCAATTTCTGTCACCTACACTCCCAAAATGCGGATTACATCTGCCTCTTCTCTGTTGCTACTGCTACCACCCTTGACAACTTCATTACCCTACATCTGGGTTATACTAAAGTCTGTTAATTGACTTCTGTGATTCTAGCCTCTTCTTGATCTAATCCATTATACTGTTGTTCAGTCATTTCCAACCCTTCATGACTCTGTGGACCAGAATACTATCCATAAACATGGGGTTTTTCTTGGCAAAGATACTGGAGTGGTTTGCCTTTTCCTTCTCCACTGGATCATCTTTTATCAGAACTCTCCACTATGACCTGTCCATTTTGGGTAACTGCATGGCATAGTTCATAGTTGCATTGAGATCCACAAACCCTTCTACTGCAACAAAGCAGTCATCCAGGAAGGGAATTCATTATATTATTACCAGGCTAATCTTTAGTTCAACAACATATATTTATTAGCTCTTACTATGTGCTTGGCACTGAGAAAATGTATGCCATCTTATCCATGTATGCTAAGGAAGGACTGGGTTTGGAAGGGAGACAGCCTAAGCAAAGGTTAACAGTAGTAAGTTAGTTTGAGTGGAGTGGAGAATGCTCAGTTCTCAGAGATTATGTTCTGTTAACCTGGAGCTAAACAGAGACATATAATCTTCATGTAATCTACATTGTAAATAATCTAACTTGAGAATACATCTTTCCACATCTCTCCTCTGCTCAAAAGTGCAGTTCTTGACTTCTTGCCTGTTGTCAATTTAGCAAGCATTAATTCAACACCTACTTTGTGTAAAGCACCATATTGTTAGGTGCTGGGGCCACAGAGGTGAGGAATAAGATGGTCCCTGCATTCAAGGGGCTTATAGCTTAATAGAGTGTTTCCTTCTTATTTCTGTTATCTATAATTTAAAGACATACAGTTTTGAACATGAACAGTAGGAGAAGTTGATTTGCTTGACTGTATATTTGTAATAAGGTTTTATTTTGCATTTCCCCCCTTCTCAGTGTGGTAGGAGAAAGTGGGAGGAAGAAAACATAAATACTTGTTAGTTGGGAGGAAAAAGTTGATGAAAAGACAGTAGAATCTTTCCATAGAACTTTTTTCCAGACAAAGACTTGGTTCCAATCACATGACTTGGCATGGGGTTTTCTTGGGACTTTCACAATGGGGTAGATGGGGATACCTATTTGTAAAGAATATCCCTGTAGTCGGAGAGAAAAAGCATATGTGACCACCCTCATAGGTCTTCGATTTTCTTCTTTTTGGGAGCAAGACCTTACTTCTAAGTATCCTGAGTGTGCAAGATAGTTTCCTTATTGGAAGATTATGTTGTAGACTTTGAAGATAAAGTATTGGGTTAATGTTAAGCAATGACAGCATTATTATGATACAAATCTTGTTTTTCATTCAGCCATTGTGTCTGGCCTCAAAATACCACTTAAGTGGGATTCTGTTTTCATCTGGCTTTTCTTGAAGTCTCATGACACATCGGTCTCCTATTAATTCAGAATCCATTAACACCACATATTCATCAGGGAAACCACAAAAATTAGATTTAAATGGGTCTTCCTGTTGATTCCCTCTAATCTTCTTCCAACCTTACTCTTTTTTCCTTCTCCTTCTCTTTTGTTTGCTTCTGTCTTCTTTTCATTTTGACATGGCTTCTCTCTCATTTTTTCTTTCCTCCCTCATCACACTTCCTTTTGTACATTTCCTGGCCTAAATTTTCTTACTTGGGTATGGTTTTTTTACATCTTTCTTTTCTAGCCCCCAAATACTTCTCATTCTTGTTCTTTAACTTCTTGAGGAAAAATTTTTGCAAAACCATAGACATAATAAGAGAGTGAAAACCATAGTCTCTTGATGTCTCAATTCTGTCTGTCTCCAGATCCAGGACTGTTGAAATATCAAAATATGAGGAGTAGGTAGACTCTTTTGCCTGAAACTTATAATTATTATTAATTATGATTAAAAACCCATTATTAACATGACCCATGATCTCAGACTGAATTTCTTTGCTTTCTAGAAACTTGATTCAGTCTTCTAGGTATCTTACAAAATCTATTTTTAGCTCATGCCCCCACCTAGAGTATTCTTTAGGACCATGGTGGTGAACCTCTGGAACATATGCCAGAGGGGGCACTCAGAGACAAATTTGGGGTCACATATACTGTCGCCACAGCACAGAGTTTGGCAGAGTTTCTTACTAGAATGCCAGAGGGATGCAAGGTTGGGCTGCTCCCCTCCCCACTGCCCCCACATCTGAAAAATTTCTCACATTAACCACCTCTCCAAAATGTTCTCCAAAAAAGGGGGATAGCTGGGTAGCTCAGTGGATTGAGAATCAGGCCTAGAGATCTGATCTCAGATACTTCCCAACTGTGTGACCCTGAGCAAGTCACTTAACCCCCATTGCCTAACCCTTACCACTCCTGTCTTGGAACCAATACATAGTATTGATTCTAAGGCAGAAGGTAAGTTTTTTTTTTTTAATTTTTTTCTATCACATTTTTTCTCTATCACTGCCTTAGGAGCATCAGAGTAAAGCTCATGACTTGGCACTATCAAAAAATTGAGTATCTTTAGCTCCCTTATAAAAACTCAGGCTAATAATACATTGAATATAGGACAAAGTTTATTTGATTCTACAAAAATTTTAAAAAGGGAAAGGAATTATATCTGACACAGTAAGTAGATGAGGCAGCTCTTTTTATCTCTTTGGTGAGTCTCTGCCCTCTCAGGGAGTTATACAGAATTCTAGACCCATTATTGATTCTCTAAGATTGCCATTAATCTCTTTATCCTGTTCTCTCCCTCTTCACCTCTATACCCCAGCTCCCATTCATCACCATATATACTCCTCACTTGTTATAATACAAAGAGTGAAACTATTGGATTTGCTAGTGATTCTACAACTCTCAACTTGCTAAGTCCTAACTTTCTTAGTCACTTCCAGACTTGCCCTATACCATGGTTTCAGGCTCACTAGTAGAGAGAAGAACTAGATAGTCTTCCACAGAGTTTTAACTTCTCAGGTAGCTATTTCTTTCCAGAATTATAGCATTTGAGATCTCTTCACAGTGTACCCCTTTCCTCTAGACAGTACGCATAACTCACAGGGTAATGGTAAAATCTATCTGTGCTTCATCATCACATGGCTGCTCTTGGATTTCTGTTTAGTCCTGGAACTCTTCCTCTTAATCCACAAATTCAGTATTATCTAGGAACTGTTCCATTATTTCACCACTGCTCTGGCTATACCTCTCAGCTTGACTCTGGTTATTCTGTTGTTGCCTTTGACCATCATGAGCTTCTGTGATACACATGAGAAGCCTTGAAGATGCACAGACTTTCTTTCTAGTCCAAGTCACTTTGTAGAGGGCCTCTCCTTTCTGGGTCTCTTAGCTTTGGTATCCTCTGTGTCTACTTTCCTTTGTAAAGATGTCCTCGAAAAGAAGAGGCTTTTGTCTGACCAGACATGACTCAATCATTCTGAAATATTGTGTATCAGTGGAGGTAGGGGATATCATCAATGCTGAACAAAGTTCTCATTAGTAGATATGATACAGAACTATCCCAGGGCCCACACCCCATTTATTATAACAGCTTGAATTTCTAATGTATCTGATGGTTTGCACAACAACCCTAAGAGGTAGCTAGTTCTACAGAGGAAGGAACTGAGACACAGAGAAGCAAAGTCTCTTGTCCAAGCTCACACAGATACAAAATAACAGGGTTGGAACTGGAACCCATGTCCTTTTATTCCAAATCCACTTTCCACTAGACAAGAGGGTCTTAATTTGGGCTTATGGGGGTGTTTAAAATATTTTGGTAACTACATTTTCATAATAATTAGTTTCTTTTGTGGTTTTGGTAGTGTCAGGTCATGAGTTATACTCTTATGCTCCTAAGGAACACTCCTAAGGTGGAGTGAGCTAAAGAGAGATTTTGTGAGATGCCCATAAGACTGAATCAAGTACAGAATACATGGTCATGAGTTATGTTAATTATAATGTTTAATCATTTTATTTATTAATTTATTAATAATATATTCATTCTAAATTACTTCATTAAGAATTATTTCCCTGGTTAATATGTGACATTAATTTATTATTGCACATAATTATATGCATTAAAATACTTTTTCTGAAGAGTCCATAGGTTTTGCCAAACTACCAAAGGAATCAGTGACACACAAAAAGTTAACAGTTTGTGCCCTAGACTATACTACGTCTATTCTGGCAACCTTTTACCTCTGTTGCCCATACTTGGAATTCTCTCTGTTCATCTCTGCCTTTTACCTTTCCTCATAATTCACCTCAAGTGCTGATTTCTCTGCTTTTTCTGATTCCCCTTAATGGCCAGTGCTCTCTGCCACCACAATTACATTACATTGACATATATTTGGAAATGTGGCATCCTCCAGTAGAATATAAATGCCTTGGAATCAGTAACTCCTTTTTCAGAAGGTCTTTTTATCTTGCATGAGAACAATGCTTGGTACAGAGTAGGCTAATGATAAGTTGTTTTTGGATTGAACTGGAAATTTCATAATAATATACTACACCTCCCACAGACATAGAAGTCCTTTGGTGGTGGTAGTGGAGACTGATCATCTCCTGAATTTTTCTTGTCTTTGCCTTTCTTCTGACTCCATATGATCCACCAGAATTGAATATATTTACAACTGAAGGATTAGCTGTACTGCTGAAGCCAACAGAATCTTATTTCTGTGCATAACTTAGATATCACAATGCTTAAATTATTCCTTTATGGATTTTTTTCATAAAAAATAACATGCCCATGTCTCCCCTATCCTCAAGAAACCCTAATATGACCCACCCATCTTCATTATGTCTCTCCCTTTCATGGCTAAACTTCTTCAGAAGGTCATCTACAATTGGTCTTCTACTTCCTTTCCTTTCACTCTTTTCTGAACTCCTTGCAATGTGACTAGCAATCTCATTATTTGACAGAAACTGCTCTCTCCAATGTTGCCCATGATCTTTTAACTGCCAGATGTAATAGCCTTTTCTTAATCCTCATCTTTATTGATCTCTTTACATCCTTTGACATTGTCAATTACTCTTTTCTCATCTCTCTAAGTTTCTGTAGTACTTTTCTCTCCTGTTTGATTGCTTCTCAGTCTCCTTTATCCAGGTCATGCCTACTAACCCAGAATATCACTCAAAGCTCTTTTCTGAGCCCTCCTCTTCTCCCTCTATATTATTTCATTGCTCCCATGGATTGAATTATCACCTGGATGTAGAAGATTCTACAATCTACTTATCCAACACTAAACTCTCCTTACTTAAAGGCTTGGGTCTCTAACTGTTTAATGGATATCTCAAAGTGAGGTTCATGAAGATCTTAAATGTAGCATATCCAAAACTGAACTCATTATCTTTGACCTAAAACCTCTCCTTTTCCTAACTTCCCTATTTCTGTCAGGGGGACCACATTATTCCAAATACTCAGGTTTTAGTATGCGAAAGATTAGGTTTAGATCAATATCTCACACTCTACACCAAGATAAATTCAGAATGGGTGAATGACTTTAATATAAAGAAACTATAAGTAAATTAGGTGAACACAGAATAGTATACTTGTCAGATCTTTGGAAAAGGAAAGATTTTTAAGACCAAGCAAGAGTTAGAAAAAAATTACAAAATGTAAAATAAATAATTTTGATTACATTAAATTAAAATGTTTTTGTATAAACAAAACCAATGTAACCAAAATTAGAAGGGAAGCAACAAATTGGAAAAAAATCTACAACAAAAAACTCTGACAAAGGTCTAATTACTCAAATATATTAGGAGCTAAATCAATTGTACAAAAAATAAACCATTTCCCAATTGATAAATGGGCAAGGGACACAAATAGGCAATTTTTAGATAAAGAAATCAAAACTATCAATAAGCACATGAAAAAGTGTTCTAAATCTTTTATAATTAGAGAAATGCAAATCAAAACAACAGTACTGAAGGATTTTGAAAAAAAAGTTTTCCACTTTCAGGGACATTGATTTTTCATTATTATTCATACAGTATTTATTGATATTAAATTAAACATAACAAACATTTAACAAATTAAATTTAAAATGATTTTCAAAAAAAATTAATTAAATAATTAAATAAACATTAAAACATTTTTTAAAAGCCTATAGCATTTTATTCAGGTCTGAAATACCAAAGAGTACTATTTTTTAATCTTTATAGATCTTAAGAGAAAGCAGGATAGCATACCACTTTTATGTAAGTCATTTCTGAACCCTACAACAACCTAGATTAGAGCTAAAAACCTCCAGGAAAAAGGGAGAAAAAGATCTTTGAACATCCAAAAAGATAGCATGAAGCCCATGACACAGACTCATAGAAAGAATTTTTGAGTAAGAAGGTAAGAGACCTTAGATATTGTATGATCCAAACATGCCATTTTACATTAAAGGATACTGAGACTTTGTGAGGCTGGTGATTTGCTCTTATAGCAAAGCTGGTATCAGTACTCAAATAACCTTATCTCCCTACCTCACTTCAGGACACCCTCCACTGTGCCACATTGTTTCCACTTTACAGAAAAAGAACAAATTCACCCAGAGCCAATTTACAGTTATTTTGGAAACTCTTCTAAAAAGTTTAATTATCTGTTTCCCAAGTCCAACACAGACTAGTTGCTGCAAGCTTAAGAAATAAGTGACAGCTCACAGCAAGGAAGGGTGGCTGGATGGGGCATTAATACACAGAGGACACAGGAATACACAGGAAGTCTTATTTTCCTGAGGTCAAAATTGGTCTCAGATACTACAGTAACTTACCTTTGAACTTGGGCAACTTACTTAACCTTGTTTGCCTCAGTTTCCTCATCTTAAAATGAGTTAGAGAAGGAAATAGCAAACCACTCCAGTATCTGTACCAGGAAAATCCCAAATGGGGTCATGAAGAATCAGACATGATTGGAATGACTGAACAATGAAGACAGCAAGGAAAGAAGAAGAAAAAAGGACCATAAACAGCATTCTTAACTAGAAAAACACAAAAGTTTAAGTCAATTTACTGGAAAGGCACCAGTAGTACATAAAAACATCACTGATGTTTGTAATGATGAGCCTGAATGATCTGGAAGAGATTAAGTAGGATATAAGCATCTTAAAGACAGGCACAAATTTCCTTTTTGTTTTTGCATCCCTGGTAGTCAGTACAATGCCTGGCACAGAGTAGGCGCTTAAAAAATACATACTTCCCTGTAATGAACTAACTTCATTCTCTGTTCCCTTCATTAAAGATACTTGTCTTCATGTCCTAACCTTCTCCTAGCTCAGCTGGGACATTCAGTTAGGCTCAGGACCAGTGGAAGTTGAAATCCTTGGAAGTTGAGCATTCCCCCTGCCTTCACAGGTGAGTAGAGGAATAGATTGAGGAGGGGTGAACTAAACTAGCACATTGGGAAGTCAAGCAACAGGGCCTGGCTGCCTTCCAGTGGAGTAAAGGATTACAACCTAAAGACCACTGACCTTAATGATTTGTAGCAATCTTTTTAATTGCTATAAAACAGAACAAAACAAAAACCCAAAGTTGGGCAAGAAAAATCATGTCGAAGGTAAAATTATGTCAAGTGTAAGATACTCAGTTTTTCTGTTTGGTGACTTGGACTCTCATCCCTCATAAGAGATTCAAATACAGTGAAGGAAATCCCTCCCACTCCCCCAAAGGAAAGTAAACTCCTTTTATTATACATCGGAAACACTGGAAGGAGCAATGTTTAAGGGGGTGGGGGGACCATGATCCCCAGCGAAACTCCCCTGCTTTTCTTCCAAGTCAAGTTTGTGGATCCCACTGACAGAAAGCCAACTGAAGTGGAATGGATGTTTACAGAGGAAGGTGAGCATGTCTGAGGATTCCTGAGGACAGGGAGAATCATCCAAAAGGCTGAGTTCCCCAGACTGGATGGCATCATTCCTAGTGGACTGATGGCCCCAAAGACATATCAGTGGAAGATGCTCTGGAGAAAACTTATGTCCCGTGTTTGAAAACCTTGGGAGAAGAGGTGATGGAGGCGATGGGGATTGTGGAGGCACAGGAAAATCTACTGGTATTAAGGCTAGGGAGAGGACTGTAATGGAGAAAAGGTTTCCAAACCTTTTCTCCATTAAAGGAAATGGAAACAGGATCTAGGAAACAGAGGAAACAGGATCTAGGAGAGAGACAGCTGATGTTTAGGGTTGGTGTAGAGAGAGAAGAGGGGGTTTGAAGATTTTCTCCCTTCACCCTTCCCTCTTTAGGTATGGCTGCTCTCCCAGATTTTCTCCTGTCCTTGTCACCCCCTCTACTAGTAGAGACTAAGATGTTTCTTCTTAAGAAGAAATCACACTTGATTCAAAGCTTGGGGAAAAAAATAACTACTTTAATGCCAATTAACTCAATCAGGTAGTACAAAGGAATAACTAACAGGGAGAAGAATGGGAATGGAAAGTGGGGGAAGGGAGTCCCTTTTTCTAGCTAAAACCCTTTCCCCTCCCTCCTTGAGTTTGGGGGAACTCAGGCTTTTGCAGCCTGAGCCCTGGGTTTGGCCCCTTGGCCACAGTTCAGACCCAGGGTACCAGGAGCTGGGAGGTAGTTTGACAGATTCTTTTTTCTCAGGTTTCTCTTCACCGAGTCTCTTCAATTGGGAAGTGTTGTGGGGAAAGGATTTCCAGTCACAAGCAGGAAAAAGTGGATAACCCTCAGGAGAAAGTCTTATTCACCCCTCCCTCTTCAACTTCTCCAAACTGAGAGACCAACTGCTCTTCCAGCCAGAATCTTCTGGTTTCCCTCAAAATTCCAGCCTCCTGGGGCCTCTCCCCCATTGAGGTGATCAGATCCACACACTCTTCAGCCTGGTTCTTTTTCTTTATTGCCAGCCTCTGTCACAGGACTATCTCCTGGCCACCTACCTCTCCCCAAGGTCACAATCCTGGAGTCTAAAGAATTGCATTGTTTCTTTTTGTCCAATAAATATAAGGATTATCTTTCACAGTTCTAACACATAGTGTGCATTTAATAGATGATTGTTGAATTGAATACTATTTAATAAATCAGCAGAATGCATGAATCATCTTAGAAAAATTCACACCAAAAATGGCAAAATAAATAAAAACTTGGTTTAAGATCCAGCTTTAGTTATCTGGAAAATTCACTTGTGTGGAATAATATTTTCATATGCTAATAAAGCCTGAAAAAGGAGGTACTTCTGGAGAAGGCAAGATGGTAGTACCTCCTTAGCATTTCACATCTTTGATACTGCTGAATAATAATTTTTAAATGGTGCTGGCTTGCTTTCTTGACATTTGCACAAAGAGATTATAAAAAAAGTTCTAAAACAAACTGTGGTTTTGACTTTAAGGGCCCAGTGAATTTACTTGCCCCTCTGGGAAGTTTTACACAATAGACTTTGACTCTACTCTTGCCCAAACCTCAAAAAGATACAACTATAGGCTGGGAGTGAAACTTGGAAGTGGCTCATTCTTTGGGCCGACATGGGTGAAAAAAGAAAGAGCAGAGCAAACTCAGCTGGGGTGGATGATGGAAGTGGACTGACTAAAGGGGGTTGAATGGGGGTATGGTGTTGAGGGGAAGAGGCAACTAAATCAAGTGTAATTTAGAGCAGGTTTCTTCTAGATCTTGTCTAGGAAGACCAAGGGGGTGGCATTGAAGGGAATTGTGCAGAAGTTCAGGAAAGCATCCAATGTGCTGAAAATAAACGAATATGCAACAACATCTGGAAGTTGACAGAAAAGAGGAAACAACTAGAAGTGTAACTGGGGGAAAAGAAAACAAAATCCAGATTGTATGCAATATGGAAAGATCAAGAGACCCTGTAAAAGACCTTGCAGCAGAATAACATGTAATGGGAATCAAAAAATGTGGTGGACTGTGCATTTCACCATGCCTTCACCACCACAAAATAAAGGCAAGAATGAGGGCCCAGAAGAGCCAGAAATTCTGGTGGTTCAGCCAAAATGGCAGTTCTGTAACAAAAGAGGAAAATCTGTCCTCTTGAGATGAGTAGGGATGGCCTATGTGAGCAGCTGATCATTTGTTAAATAGAAAACAAGTTGATTTCATTGCCTCTTTAGTCATTACTTCATGTCTTCACATTCTGCTCTCTCTGCCATGGAATCTTTTCAGGAGGCCCCAGGTCACAGCATCTGTGAGCTGCTCAGATGACATATGACACACTCTAGTGATGTGCCACTAAAGAAACATCTCACAGAGCCCATTCCTAACATAGCCCTGAATAATGGCTACATCAGCACAACCAGTCATAAATCATGCTATCATCACACTTTCCAATCATATGGAGCCAATCATAACTTTCTCTCTCCATTTCAAAAGAATGCAGAATGAGCCCTTCAACACAGTCCTTTACACATGGAGTTTGAACATTACCCATTGGCTTCTTTCCTCTTTCTTATTCATATCACTGAGGAATGAACCCATGGTGGTATCTAAAGCCATAATATGGATCTTTGTCATCTATAGCTTAACAATGGTGAAAAGGTAAAGACCACCAGCATTGTTGGCCGGATTTTTCTAGGAGAACAATGTCAGAATGCCATATATTGTTAGAAAATGATGGGAACATTTGCCAAGAACCTGATTATGTGACCCAGGAAGAATATAAGTCATTCCTTGTAATTACCTTTTCACTCCTTTGTAATTTCTTTGAGATCAGCTGCTCAGCTCTTCCAAGAAGGATAGAGTTAGATCTGCTTTGATGGGCTAAATGAGAAGAGCTGGGCCTTGGAGTTGGATGATAACCATCTCTATTTTATGAAAATACTGATCTATAGTGGAAAATTATTATTACTGAAAAAGTGTTCTGCCTTTGGGGAGAAAAAAAGCAGACTGCTCTAGTTTGATCTTCACATCTGTCTTAAGCATAACTAAGCTCAGAACTCCTCATTCCTAAAAAGGGAGAGATTGTTCCCCTTTACTTTATCTCACTGTACTAGTAAGTTTTTAAAGCTTGATAATAAACATTAAGCACCTCCTATCTTCGAGGTAGCGTGCTAGTCATTGGAACACAAAAAAGAAAAGAGTCTTTGCTCTCAAGAAGCTTACAGTATAATGATCAATAAGCTTGACCAAGTTTTCTTTTTGTTGTTGTTGGTGAGCATTTATTTATTTATTTAGTTTTAATTTTAATGATCATTCAAAACACACTTCTATATTGGTCATTGTTGTAAAAGCACACTCAAACATAACCCAAACTCCAAAATAAAACCATAAATACACTGATGTAAAAGACAACTCCAACTGTTCTTTCTCTGGAGGTGGAGATCATTCCTCATCATAGGTCTTTTAGGATTGTCCCAGAACTTTGCATTGCTGAGAGTAGCCAAGTTTTCATAGATAATCATTGTCCCATATTGCTGTTATTATGTACAATGTTTACCCAGTTCTGCTTATTTTGCCCTGCATCAGTTTCTACAGATCTTTCCAGCTTTTTCTGAAATCATCTCTTGCTTATCATTTCTTAGGGCACAGTAATAGTCCATCACAATCATATAGCACAATTTGTTCAGCCATTCTCTAATTGATGGGCATCCCCCTCAATTTCCAGTTCTTTGCCTCTACAAAAAGAACTGATAAAAATGTTTTTGTACAGTATAGATAGATACCTTCACCAATATTTCCCTCAAACTCTTACAATATGAATTATCTCCATTATTCCTAGCATCTTAGATCCAAGAATGAAAGGGATTTCAGAGACCCTCTAGTCCATCCTCACCCCTCCCAATTTCCCAAATTTCCAGATTATGAAACCAAGACCCAGAGAGGATGAGTAACTTTCTCAAAGTGTAATATATAATAAATACCAGATTCAGGACTATGCATATTTGCTTCAAGGAATTTTTTTTTCCTTATTCAGTTGGGGGCAAGGAGGAATAAATGCAAGGGTATAGGAGGGAGAAAATAGATTAAAAATTAAAAAAAAAGGCAATCATGACAAACAGGTATGAGAGATCTATAAGGCTACAAGTCTTTAGTATTATTCATTTCTTGATACTAACCCTTGTTGTTTTCACCTATGTCCCTTTGTCTTGATTTCCATTGAAGCAAAAGATTTTAAACAGATTGTCCTTTTCTTATTGAGTAACGATGAGAGGAATGGATCTATGTTGTATGTTTAATGGATGTTTCAATTAACTGTCATCAGTGGGATAAAGGTGGATTTCTACATTACATGGAGAGAAAGCCCAGAGATGAATTTTTGATTTTTTGACTATATGGGATATTCTCAAAATCTTAGTGTAGTTTTAATAGGACTTAGGGGATTCACAATATTTAAATTACTCTGAATGATTTCATTCATTTGCTTTATATGATACAAGTATTTCCTATATTTTTTCCAGTTGTTTTGTTGTTTCAAAAATGGAACTCAATAAGGAAATTTTTTTAAAAATGAGAAAGAACTCTTGACATGTTATATCAACATTAAACATTTATTTTGGATGCACTGTATATTGTTAGGCTCCAGGAATAAAAAGACAGCAATGACAACAGTCTCTGTCCCCAAAAGTACTTATATTCTACTGAGAGAAAACAGCAAATACACAGACAAATAAATTCAAAATAGGTGGAAAATAAATACAGAGTAATTTGAGGGAAAGTGAGAATGAACTAACAAGTATCTCATTTGATAACAACAATACAACCAACATTTTTTCAAGGGAAGGAAAATATTTAGGCAATTTTGGGCTATTTAAAAAAATACATTTAAAAAATTCTTAAGGGATAGTAAAGTTTCTATGCAGGTTACTGGATTTTTCATTTGCCTCTTTCCTATGGAATGAGAGCATGGAACAGGGGCAACCGTGTGGATGTTCAGGGATGATTATTTGAAATAATAAAAGGGGTATAAGAATTTTCTACTCTTAGCTTGATCAAAATGTTCACATTTTTTGGACAGTCTTTTCTCCTGAACGACTCTTAAAGCTGTTTTCTTTTTGTTTTGTTGTTGTTTGGGGGGGCATTGAGGAGTGGGGTGGGTGGGTGGAATTCTTCCTGTGTGGCAACACTAATAATTGAATTATGAAAAGCATTTGGGTCTGAAAATTATGAAACAAATTCTTTGTGAAATCAGATCTGTGCCTATAAACAGTGGTGTTTGTGAAATATCTGTATAAATATTAGAAGGCTTGGATGAAGGCACAGGACATTTCTGGACTAATAAGTGGCAGTATTGACTTTCATAACTCCTTTCACTGGAGAGGCCTCACAATGTTTTATACACATGACTTGGACCTTATGTGCAACTAGCCAAGAGGCAGAAAATAAGGAAATACAGTTGAAAATGCAACTTAAGAATCAGAGAAAATTAGAGCTGGAAGGGCCCCGAGAAATCATTTTGTCCACCCCCCTCGTTTTACAGACTGTGGAAAGACTGGAGTGGGCTGGGTTCCTGCTCACTGGAGGTCTCTGAAAAAAAGCTGGATGACCATTTGTGTGTGTTGTCCTGGGGATTTTTTTTTCAGGTACAAAGCTGTTGAGGTTTCTTCCAATTTATTAATTCTGTGATTGTAAAGATTCTAATTCTCTATCAAGAATCAGCTATCATTCTCTCTAAGCAGAGCTGGACTTCTCCCAAGGGACCCATAGGCACTTTACCTAGGGGTCAGTTGGGTAAAATGCATCTTTTGTGGACATATAATTGGTCTATGGTTGTAGGAAATTTTATTTAAGTCAAGTTATTAAGTGCTTGATAGTGCTTCATTTTTTGCAAGACAAAGTGCAAAATTCTGGGAATACAGATACAGGCAGAAAGAAAGACAATCCTTGTCCTCAAGAAAATTACATTCTAATAAGGAAAGACAGTTCAAAAGGAAGATAAAAGATGGTCTTGTAGGGGAGGAGGTATTGGAGAAGTTCAAGGGTTGAGAAGAAAAAGTTGGGAAAACCATAAGCCAGGAGAGAAAAGATGTTAGCCTGGAGGTTTTTTTCTCAAAATGGAGGTTCAGGGAGGAACTAGCCAATCAAGAAGTAATCTTCGGGGGCAGAGTGAATTTCTGGAATGAGGAGGCACTTATGAAATTATAGAGAATGTCTGAAGATTACAGAATGAAATCTGGATAGGAATGAGGGTTTGGTGTCTATATATCCCATGAAATATGCCCAGTTTTGCCATATGGAGGTAATCATATACTATTTCTGATCTTGGTCACACTGGGCTCTCCTTTCTCTTTTGCTTTACTCCTCACCTGCCATAAATTCACCACAAATGGAGGCCATTCACTCTTTCAGGTAACTGGGGAACCATCTGGTGCTTTACTTTTTCAAGACAATAAACCAAATCCCTAGGGGAGCCAGGTGAATGCAAATTGTGTTTGAAAATCTTGTTCAAGACAGAAGCTTTCCTCAAAGCCTTTTTTATGTCTAGTGGACCTCAGGAATCACAATGGTGCTACTGTCTGACATGCCTGGAACTTTGTCTTAAAATTTTGGGGATAGCTAGGAGACATCCCAAGGCTAAGGTCACCAAAGAACCTTTCTGTTTAGGAAGATAATAGGATTGCAAAACCTAAAGCTGGAAGGGACCTTGCAGGTCACCTAGTTTAACATGATGATTTTACAGATGTGGAAACTGGGGGCCCAAAAAAGAGGAAGTGACTCACTGAGCAGAGGTGAGATCAAACCAAGGTTCTCTCAGTCAAACCAGGAGTGTTCTTTCATAAAGAAACCTATTGCTCAGTCTCTAGAGGACTAAAGCTTTAGCAAAGGACACTTCACCAAGAAAATCTGGCCTCATTTTGGTTTAGCCTTTACCACACATGACTCTTGTTCATTTCCTGGTGTGCTTTAGTACTAGCATTCTTTTTCTCCTCCAATTTATTTCTCCTCCAATTTGCTTAAATGTTGTAGCTCCCTCATCATTCCCCAGTATCATGTAAACTTGTTGAGGGAAGGAATTGGTGTTCTTTCCTTTTTTCTCTTTCTTCTCTTTTCTTTTCCTTTCTTTTCTTTTCTTTATCTTTTTTTTGTCTTTGTATCTCTAAGGCTTAGCACAAGAGAGGTCCATAACAAGTGCATACTGAATTGAATTGAAAAAACATCATACAAAACAGATGAATCTGATCATTAGCTTGAATCAATTATGGATTCCATTAGTATTCTAAGGGCAAATGGCAAATTATTTATATAGGTCTATATAGGTCTATTATATAGGTCTTTGCAATCATTTCTTTTGAGCTCTTTAACAACTCTATGAGGTAAATACCAATGGCTTTATTATTCTCATTTTACAGATGGAGAAACTGAGGTTCAGGAAGCCTTACTGAAGGTCACACAGCTTGGATTTAACAAATGGAATATTGCAGAGTGAACAGGGCTCTGAACTCAGAGTCAGAAAGATGGGTTTGAATCCTCTTTCGGGTTCTTGCCAGCTATGAGTAAGTGACTTAATGTCTCTGTACCTCAGTTTCCTCATCTGAATGATAAGGACCTCTAATATTGCTTCCAGTTTTAATGCTAGGATCCTATTAAAGTCGTGGGGTCTGACCCAGTGGAATTCTGACTCGACATTCATTCTTCATGCCATCCATTATACCACATAGTCTCAATTCATTCCTCTTCTGAAACCAAGGGACCGCGTGATCCATTTGACATAATTCAGTGAGAAGAAGTCTCTTCCAAAACTAACCGAAATAGGTTTGGTAGGGGCAGCCTTCTTCATTGGCGAGACAATGCATGTGCTCTGCCCAGTGTATTTACAAGTAGGCTAAGCTACCTTGCCTGGTCTGGCTGGACTAAGGAGTCCACTAGGTGGCAGAATTTTGAAGCAATCCTGAACCTCGTGTCCCAGAACTTCAACTTAGAGGGGACAGTCAGAATCCATCACATGGGCTACTCAGAGAAGGCGTTTAGCAAGCACATGTCTCTAGTTCCATTTTGATCACCTTGTGCCCCCCCCCTCCACGGACCCCCACGTGAAGTTTATTTTTCCAAGCAAACAATGTATTAAGAATGTGTCTTAGCTTTTGGCCTCGTGTCCCAGTTGCAGAAATGATTTTAATTCTCGATCTTTGAACTGAAACACATGTTGCTTCTTGCCTCTTGGAGAGAGAAAGAAGGGGTGGGCTTCAGTGTTTAAACCTTCAAGAGATTGGATCTTTCCCAGCTGTGTGAAATCTTTGAGTATCACTAGAAAAAGTCACAGCCCCAAGGCACTTGATTAAGACCCCATCGGCATAGATTTCATCCTTGCCCTCTGGCAGACTGGAGCTTTAGAGCGAGGTCTTCTCTTAGGCGAACATTGGTTCTCTCCTTTTACAGAAGAGACTGAAGTGAAATGATTCATTCATGGTCACATAGTCAGTCCGATATTAAGTTCAAACTAAGACCAAGGTATTTTTGTTTCTAGTTTGATTGTCTTACTGCTATGCCTCGCCATAACTTCTACTCTGCTAGAGTCAAACTTGAGTAGAGATGGGGCTACTAAACCATAGGCAATTATCCCTGGAGGCCAAATATTGACTTAGAAAACCACATATGAACATTATCTATGTCCTATGGTATATTTGCAGTTTACAATTTTACAGTTTTATTCTGTGAAGTATTTCCCAATGTAATGTAAATTGCAGTGTAAAAAGTAATATTTTAATTTGGTCTGGCTCACACTTGGAAGTGTTGTTTGATATCTTTTTTCTATGCCCAATGCATTCCTTCTCTTTTCTTTGTAGCTTTCCATAATGGGTACAGTCTTCACAACTGACCAAAGTATGAGGAAAAAGGGAGAAATTAAATCCTTTTTACTACTATAAAATCAGATTAAAAGGAAAATACAGAATCCTCAGCCTGGCACTTCACAGCATCCATGACCCCATTCCTACTTACCTTTCCAGTTTCATTTCATTAATGGCTTTCATGCCCTCTCTGCTCCAGTCAAATTGGCCTAATAGTTGTTCCCCATTAGTGACACACCATTCCTGTCTTCATTCATTTTACAGGCTGTCTCCCATGATTGGAAGCTCTTCCTTCTCATTTTTCTTTTCAGAATTCCTGTTTTCCACCAAAGTATGGCCAGATCCTACTTCCTATAGGAGATGTTTCCTGATCTGTTCGACCTCTTGAAGTTACATTGTATTACGGTGTGTGCAATTGGTATTTATGTATCTGTGTGTGTGTGTGTGTGTGTGTGTGTTGCTTCTCTTCAGAAGCATGGAGGCCCCTTGAGGACAGGTGCTTGTTACATTTGGGGTCTTTGTATTCTTAGCACATACAGTGAGGCGCTTTTCATATAGCTGCCGTTTAATAAGTATTTGTTGAATCAAATGTTTTGAACCGTGGTCCGTTCAACCATGTGATGGGGAGGTCACTTGAATTTCCTTGTTTCTATGAATAAGTTACTGAGTTGTGAGTTCCTGGTTGCTAGTTCATAGGAATCTAGGAGTAAAGCAGAGAAATTCCCAAGAAGCCAATTAGATTTGATATGGAAAAAAAAAAAAACTTTTTAGTAATTAGAGCTATGTGGACTGGGGGTACAGCTAGGTAGCTTAGTAGAGAGCCAGGCTTGAAGATGAGATGTCCTGAGTTCAAATCTAGCCTCAGATACTTCCTAGCTGTGTGTCTCTGGGCAAGTTACTTGAACCTCAACTGCCTAGCACTTACTACTCTTATGCTTTAAAACTAATACTTATTGTACCCCAAAGAGATCATAGGAAAAAGACATGTATAAAAATATTCATAGCTGCGCTCTTTGTGGTGGCAAAAAACTGGAAAATGAGAGGATGTCCTTCAATTGGGGAATGAGATGAGGGATCTATGAGAAAGAACACCATCCACATTCAAAGGAAACACTGTGGGAGTAAAAACACCTAAGAAAAAAACAATTGCTTGAATACATGGGTTGAGGGGGATATGGCTGGGGATGTAGACCCTAAATGAACATCCTGGTGCAAACAGCAACATGGAAATAGGTTCTGATCAAGGACACATGTAATATCCAATGAAATTGCATGTCGGTTGCAGGAAGTGTGGGAGGAGGGAAGGGAGGGAAATAATGTAATTATTTTAGCCAAGGAATAATGTTCTAAATTGACTAAATAAATTAATTCAATAAAAAAAAACACTAGAGAACTTTGGAAAAAAGAAACATACTTAGTATTGAGTTGTTTTTTTTTTTTTAAGTGGAATGGGCTGGCTTAGGAGGTAGTGGTTCTCATTCCCACTTCAAAGATTGGATGACCATTTCTCAGATATGTTACAATATGAATTCCTTTTAGGTGTGGAATATTGAGTGAGAGAGATCCAACTCTCAAATACTCTGAATTTGTGATTATAGATTTAAAATGGGGAGGAACTAGGTCTAACTTCACTTTATAGAAAAGGAGTTAAGGCACAAGGTGGTCAAGTGATTGGCCCAAGATCACCAAGGGTATGTTTGTGAACAGAGAACTCACTTCAGAGGCAGAAGACAGATCTGGGTTCAAATTTCACCCTTAACTCTTACTGGCTATGTGATACTGGGCAAATCACAAATCTTCCTATATTCTAGGCAATTCTTTAAGCCTATAAACTGCCGGAAAAGTATCTATCTGTATAGGTACTTGTGTTAGGGGAATTTCCATATAACTCTGAAATCACAGCTTCCATCCCTCTCCCAGTCCCTTTCCCTTTCAGACAGGTAACAAATCTAGAATTTGATCTATTTGGTTGGAATCCAGCCTTGCCAAATATGCTATCACTGAAAAAATGGGCTTTAAAATTTCTGATTTAGTATGAAATGACACAACTGGTAGTCTAGATAAGTAGAAAATGTCAACAATTTTGGAATAACTTTATTCAGTACAAATGGAAAAACAAAAACAATTTCTGACTGTCACTTGGCACAAAATAATAGGCAGATTCTGTAGTAGATTTGAGGTGAAATACATGTGAGTTCAAATCTTACTTTTGACACTTATTAGGTAAGTAAACCTGGGTAAGTTGCTTTGTCTCTCTAGTCTTCAGTTTCTTTTTCTGTAAGATGGAGGTAATATCAGCATCTTTTTGAGGGTTATTTTAAGGATAGTATGAATACAGTATTTTACAAAACTTTAAGCATTATATAAATTAGCCATGAATAGATTGATATTACTTATTATAACAGATTATGAATAATAAACATTATAGCAATGGTTATTATTTATATATTAATTAAAATATCAATATTATTACTTTTTAATCATAATAAATGGATAAAATATCTTCTAATAATAGACTATTAATAGATCACCATAACCCTGTGGGAGGGGTATAGGTAGGAGGAATTATAGGCAGCAGTGTCAGGTCTTGACTATTCCTTTGCAGATAATTTGAGGTTATTTTATATGAAATAGGTCTTTGGAATTAACTTGAAGGGTGGTTCTTATTCTAGCTTGCCATTTTGGCCCTTTGGTACTGTTAATTAATGTTCTTATGTTCAAATGTTCAAATAATGTTCATAAATAGATCCAAGAAAAAGAGTCCCAAATGGTAACTTTTGTTGAAAGAAGAATCACTTTCAACTGGAACTGAATGCCTTGATACATTTAATTTCCCTCTTTGCCCTCTCAAAGCCCTCTGTTTTGGATTTGGATGTCTAACACCATGAAGTACAGGCATCCCTTCCATATCACAACTTTCCCCATCATGGTTTCAATATGTTGTGGGTCAGCATAAGAAATTAAAGGGGAATTTGGGGGGTCTTTGTAGTCACATAGAAAAAGTTTAGAAAATCAGAAATGCCTAATATATATGCATATATATAACTGTATAATATCAATATATTTATCTTTTTTTTTAAACCCTTACCTTCCGTCTTGGAGTCAATATTGTCTATTGGCTCCAAGGCAGAAGAGTGGTAAAGGCTAGGCAATGGGGGTCAAGTGACTTGCCCAGGGTCACACAGCTAGGAAGTGGCTGAGGTCAGATTTGAACCTAGGACCTCCCATCTCTAGGCCTGGCTCTCAATCCACTGAGCTACCCAGCTGCACCCCTATTTATCTTTTAACACAACAAATACATACAATTTAAAAGAAAGAAAAGAT
Source organism: Monodelphis domestica (assembly GCF_027887165.1). Classification (NCBI taxonomy): domain Eukaryota; kingdom Metazoa; phylum Chordata; class Mammalia; order Didelphimorphia; family Didelphidae; genus Monodelphis; species Monodelphis domestica. The sequence goes on along the minus strand of NC_077232.1, from coordinate 178,296,000 downwards.
TTAGATGTCTTCTCGGGGATGAAGGGAGGGCCAAAAATTTTATGTGAATTTTCCAGATGAAGGGATGCTGAACCCTAAACTTCTGTGAGGTGGAGGGCATACCTGTGTACTCACCTTTTGGTTAACCTGACTTTTCATATTGAATTGGATGTGAAGGAATCGAAAGATATGTTTCCAGGGTGAAGGCCAAGGAGCCAATTTTTTAAAAACCAAGGATCAGATCATAGAGGAAGTTGCCCTAAGCCGGCGGTAGGCTGTCTTCTCCAGGCCAGCAGTGACTGGGTGCCTTAGAGATACCCCACACAGGCACACCTGCTCATAAACACCTTGATCCAGGACAGCCCCAAGGCACTCAGGACCAAAAACGCCATCCACCACTGCACTAGAAGGAACAGAGTCTGAATTCAGATTGAAACATATTTTTCTTCACTCTATGTCCTCCGTGAATTTGTTTCTAGTGTAAGTGAGATGTGTCTTGTTTTACAACATGACAAACAGAAATATACATGTCATATGATAATATATGTACAACATATATCATATTACCTGCCTTTTGGGGGACACAGGAGGCAGGAAGAGAGCAGAACAAAAATGAGAACTAGATTTTTGAATATAGCTTATAGAGATAGAGAAGGAAACAGTGTAATAGAGTACTGACTTTAAAGATGAAACACCTGAGTTCGAATCTCAGCTCTACTATTTACTCATTATGTGGAAATTTGTTTCTCTTGGATAAGCATATTTATTATAATTGATTACATAGTTATAACAAAACACATGGATTATATATATATATATATATATATATATATATATATATATATATATATATAAATGGTAATGCCTTCCATGAGGAAGGCAAGACCGTCTGGGAAAGTAATGGATACAGAGTGAACGGCAATATGGTAGAGGTAGCAGTGACATTAAAACCTGAACAATTTTTGTCCATTGGCACAAGACACCAGAATTGGCTTGAACATTTTCCATTGCATTCTTCTAGTTTTGGGGTTTTTTTTCAAGTAGGAGAGGCTAAAAGAATGGATTTCTAAATGGAAGGCAACTTGGTGATACAGATCAATACTTGGTGATACTAGATCCAGAGTCAAGAAAATCCAAGTTCAAATCTGGCCTCAATTACTTCTTAATTGTGGGGCGCCTGTGCAAATCACTTCACCTCTGCCTGATTCAGTTTCCTTACCAATAAAATGGGGACTACTTCCCAGGATTATTGTGGGAATACCATGAAAAAGGCTTTGCAAATCTTGAAGTATAATATAAATGCCATTAGTGGTGGTGATGATGATGATGAGGTGATTGTTTTGGAAATGACTTTAGATAACATCTTGTACAAACCATTTGTTTTAAGTTCTCTTCTCTGAGCTTCAGCTTCTTCATCTTTGAAATGGGGATGATAATACCTTAAGTGCTTTTCTTATAGGGTTGCCAGAAGGCCAAAGTGAGAGGATATGTCAAAAAAATCTTTGAAAACTCTAAACCACCGGCCATATCAGTGTCATTATTGCTATTATAAGTGCCCATAGGTGTATGCCAGGCTGTGAATTGTGAATTGAATTCAGATCTTTAGCCATAAATCCCCACAATAACCCTGGGTGGTAGGTGCTATCATTTTTCCATTTTGCAGATGAAGAAACTAAGAAAGAAAAGCTAAGTGATGTCCAGGCTCATGAAGTTAGTGTTTGAAGTAAAATTCAAACTCAGGTCTGCCACTCTATCTGCTGTGGCATCTTGCTCCTCAGATCTTCTGCTGTATGTTCCTCTTATCTAGTAGAGAGTAACGCTCTCCCCTTGCTTTCTTCCTTGAAAATTACCCTTTTCTTCCCTGGCTCTTTCCCTTAAGAAATACTAGGTTAAAGCAGAGAGGTTTATTTGAAAAGGACTTTAGGGTTTGGCAGGAACTAACATCATGACTTACACTTATTTAGGATTCAGTAAATACTTATTGAATTGAGTAAGATTAAGAGAAAAGGAACAGTATAGTAGAGAAAGTACTGACTTTAAAGATGGAAGACCTGAGTTCAAATCTCAGTTCTACTATTTGCTAGTCATGTTACCTTAAGGCAAGTCACATCCTCTTCTCTGGGCCTCAGTTTCCTCATTTGTACCAGATGACTGCTGAGTCATTTCTTTTCCAGATCTAAAGATATAATTTTATGCTTTCCATTTTGGGTTTTAATCCTCTTTGTGGCAAACATGACATTAATTGATACTTAAAAATTTAAAAACCCTTACTTTCTATCTTAGAATCAATAATATATGTTGATTCTAAAGCAGAAGAGCAGAAAGGGCTAGGCAATAGAAGTTAAGTGACTTACGCAGGGTCGCACAGATAGGAAGTATTTAAGGACAGATTTTAATCCAGGATATCCCTTCTCTAGGTATACCTCTCAATACACAGAGTCATCTAGCTACTCACATTAGTATTCACAGTTTATCAACCTTTTCAGAAGCCAAGTGTGTTAGAATGGAAAAGACCCTGATGAAATCTTAGGGTCTAGGTTCTGAGTTTTGCTTTGATACTACCTGTGTGACTGAACAAAGCACTTCAACCCTGGGACTTCAGTTTCTTCATCTTTAAAAACAAGTTGAAAGGGGGCAGTTAAGTGGTATAGTGGATAGAGCACTGGGCTTGGAATCAGAAAGACTCATCTTTATGAGTTCGAATCCAGCCTCAGATGTTTACTAGCTATGTGACTCTGGGCAAGTCATTGAACCCCATTTGCCTCAGTTTCCTCATCTATAAAATGAACTGGATAAGGAAATGGCAAATTAGTATAGTATTTGCCAAGAAAACCATAAAAACAATTAAAGAAGAAAATTCTCCAAAAAAAAACAAAAAATGAGTAGAGAGGCAGAATGGCAAAGGGAAGAAATGGATAGACTTGGCATCAAGAAGACTTGAGTTTGAAGCCTTCCTTTCATTCCTTTCTTTGGTCTCTATGACCATGGAATGGAGAAGTTTGCTGGGAACAGTGAGAAGTTAAGAGACTTCTCCATTGCTAAGCAGTACTAATAGGAGAATTTTCCACCCTATCAGTTCCTAAAATAGGAGAAATCAAAGATCTCAATGTATAGGTTCCCTTCCAGCCCTAAATCTTAGAATTTGGGCTACTAAATAAAATTGGTGATAAGAAAGGTTAGTTAGAAACAATTACCTCCACATCCTAGGATGGTATGATGAGCGAGGCAAATGACTTTCCTGTAGAAACCCTGGAATCATCCATGCCTGTCATTTGACCCCTGAGGTCATAGGGAAAAGAAAAGGAGGGAATAATTGCTGTAGAATAAGCTAATATAAAATACATGACAAGTCTTTTCCCCCCATATTATCCAATTTAATTCAATAAACATTTATTGAAGTATCAGGCACTGGGCTAGGTGCCAGAGGATACAAACACAAAACAAAAGGAAATGATCCCTGTCCTTGAGAAGCTTCCATTTTATTAGGGAGGAAAATAAAGTACCAGATTCGTTTGGGGGGAATTATCCATTACCTTTTTTCACATAGGCAACATCTTACATATCTTGGGCAGCCAACATGTGACCCATGGACCAAAAGAGATCTACCTAAGATTTTTAGCATTTTTAATGCAATAAATAGAGCCCCATAACCTTCCTATTTTAACCATTGTATAAAAGATTTCCACTAGGTGTCATGTTAAGCCTCTCCCTCTGTGATCTACCCCAATTCGACTGCTTGCTGTTCCTTATTCTTCTAGTCTTTATGATTTTTGCCCGTGTGGTCTCTCCTTTTTCAGCATGTCTGCTGAGATGACATTTTGGAGACCATGAAAATACTGGCGACCAGTCTTTTCCTAACTTCTTCCTTAGTCCTCCCCGACAAGTGACTCTATATTTATTTTGTAGACAGTTCTACTTACTTCTCTGTGTATACTTACCTCTGCCAGTAGAATGTAAGCTTCTTGAAGGAAAGAACGATTTCATTTTTTTCTTTGCACCGCCTTTCTCACAAGTGTCTAAGATATTAATTATTTCTTAGGTTGAATTGAACTGATTTGATCTTAGAGAATATTTACTCTAAAGATTCTTTATGGACTCTGGAGTCCATAAACTTGTTTTAAAAAAAATTTGAGAACTGTATTTCTTTTTAAAATTAATTAATTAATTTGTCACATTAAAATACCCAGTTAATTCCCTTTTTCCTTCCCTCCCCCCATTAGAGAAGGCATCATTTGACAAAATGATATATATCCAAATATTAACGAGGTCTTACTTATTTCAGTTCAACAGTTCTTTCTCTAGAGGCAAAAATACACATCATTCCTCAAAAAATATGTCTATATGATATATGCTATATGATTGATATATGATATGCTATATGATATGATGATAATTGCTATATGATAATGCTCTCTTGGTTCTGTTCATTTCCCTTCCCTGACTTCCTTCAAGTTTTTCCTTCTATACAAAGCCTTTCCTGACCCACTTCATGCTAGCACCCTTTCTCCAATGTATCCTGTCTATACATTGTTCATAAGTAGCTGTTCCCATATTGCCTCCTCCTTTAGAGTGTGAGCTCCTTGAGTGCAGGGATTGTCTTTTGCTTTTCTCTGTATTCCCAGTCCTTAGTCTTCATCATTTCATGTAGGTCTTCCCACGTTTGTCTAAAATTAACCAGCTCATCATTTCTTATGGTGTAGTAGTATTCCATCACAATCATATGCCATAACTTGATTAGTCATTCCCCAGTTGCTGCGAAAGCCCTTCAGCTTCCAGTTCTTTGTCACCACAAAGAGAACTGCTATAAATATTTTAGAACCTATTGCTTATTTTCCTTTTTCCATGATCACCTTGGGAAATAAACCTAATGATGGTATTGCTGGGTCAAAAGGGATACACAGTTTTATAACTCTTTGAGCATAATAATTGGAGAAATATTAATTGTTTGTGGGTGGGCAGAGCCAACAGAATTACAATGAGAACCCTTCTTAAACTAATCTACTTATTCAATGCCATTCCAAGTAAATTACTAAAAAAAATTCATTGAATTAGAAAAGATAATAAAATTCATTTGGAAAAATAAAAGATTAAGCATATAAAAGGAATTAATGAAAAAAAATTTAAAGGAAGGAAGTTTAGCAGGACCAGATTTTGAATTATTTTTAAAGCATTAAGGATAACTGCATTTCAAAATGTCTGGCTTCCTTTGCAGTCTTATCTATTTTGTCTTATGAATTTAAAAAATGTGAAACATTATTCTGAAAAGGAGTCCATAGGCAGACTGACAAAGGGGTTAATTATAAAAAGTCACTCACCTGCTCAGAGGCTGAACACTAGAGTTCAGATCTCTTGACTCCTAGTCTGAGTCTGTGTATTCCAATGAGAAGGATTCACAAGGACTGTTGTGTCTTATTATGAGTGCTGACTTTGGAGTCAAAAGTGTTTCAGATACTTAAAATTTGCATATTATTCTTTGATAAGTCCATGAACTAATTAGGGCCTCAGTTTTCTCATCTTTAAAATGAGGGGGCTAGATTAGATGACTTCTAAGGTCTTATCCAGATCTAAAATTTTATAATCCTATAATTCTAGTTTAAAACACCAACTCTGGTCCTTAGGGAAAATATTTAACATCTCAAAAATAGTTTTTTCTCATCTGTAAAATGAAGGGGATTGAACCAGATGACCTCCAAAGTTCCTACCAGGTCTTACATACTGTGAATTCTTTTTTCTACTAGTTACTGCTGTTTAATGGATGTGAGAAAAATTGAGTTCTCACTGTCTGACCTAACCTCAGATGTAAGAGAAGGGAAACAGGTGATTTAGAATTGTAAGAAAGGAAAAGTCAAATATTACTTTCTAATTCTGAGCTCTTGACCAGGCTATATAAGGAACAACCATCTGAATAATCAATGCACAGTTAATAATTCTTCTTTCAAAATTTTTAAGCTCCTCAAGGATAGGGACAGTTTCTCTTCGTATCCCTGGCACATAATAGATGCTTATTGAATTGAATTTTCATCAGGTATACCCTAGCCAGAATCATAGCCTTAACAAATTTCATTTTTTGGTGATCCATAGATAAATTCTTTGGATTAGAATGTTTGAGAATCTTTGAGGTGAAACTGGAGCTTGAGCTAAAGCACAGGAAACCTCCTCTGTCTCTATGAATATGAAGTGAAAGGTAAATCATCTCCAGCCACCATCTCCTGTCCAACCTGTGCTCTGAATCTCATTCCAAGGGTAAGCTATATTGCCAAGCATACAGGATGGGAGATCTGCAGTGTGGATTGGAAAGGAGAGTCTTGACTTTAGTTGGGAGGTTTAGTTTTTCCCCATGGTTTGATTTGCCTGGCATTCTTTGCCTGGCATTTTTCCTCCCTTTTCCTTTGCAAGGAAGAGGAGAAGAGAGGAGGGCAGGTTGCTGACGAAGTCAAGAGGGTGCTTGGGCTGGCTGGGTTTATTGCTGTTGGCAGATGGTGCCCGTGATGTGGTTTTACTTCCTATTTGTAGAGCCTTTCTAGAAACCTATACTCTGTTCCTCAGTGAATCCTCATTCACACACACGTTATATTGTACACATACGCATTATGTATACATGGAAACATAGGGACATATACGTGTATATACATGCACACATTTTGCATTTTATCTGCTTCCTGGCTAGCACATGTAGGCACATGGGAAAACAAGGCAACTAAATGATGAAGCAGGAGGGGGGGACTTCACCTTACAGTAACTATCTTCCCTTCTAAATTCAGACTTTGCTTTTTGACATGACATTCTTACCTTAGGATCACAGATTTAGAGCTGAAAGGGCTCTAAGAAGTCACTGAGTACAACCTTTCCCCCATCCTCAGCTTTACAGTAGAGGAAACCGAGACCGAAAGTGATTTCATTAAGGTCACATAGTTAGTAAAATGTCAGAAATGAAGTTTAAACCATGGTCCTCTCCCTCCAAGTCCAGTGCTCTTTCCCAGTTCTGATTGCTTCTTTCCTTTGGTTCTTGGGCAGTAAGAAGAGCACTTTGCACACATTCATATCAGAGCATTGGGTTTTCTGACCCTTAGGAAGATTGCTTAGACATCGATTGGGTTAAATTCCTAACTTTCACGAAGGCACAATTTCATAGTCAAACTGACTGGTTTCTACTCCCCAAGAAAGCAACTCATTCAGAGGTTCACACTTGGTTCACAAAATCATTATCTTCTCAAGCATTCGGCTTGCTGGGAAAATATTGCTCTTTTTGCCAACATTTCTATTTTGAAAACAGAAAAAGGCTCTCGGAAAAGGTTGAAATAGTTGTGTGTAGTGCAAGTATTGTATAACAGCCCCACTGTGTTACAAGTCTAAGGAAAACAAGAACCACTTACTTCGCGAGGAGAGAAACGCCAAGTCTTGAATGTAGCTTTAAGCCAGGAATGTCTCCAATTTGCACAGGAACAAAAAAAAGTGTCCTGTTAATTCAAGGGGAGTTTCTAACAGGCTGTGGAAATAGGGAAAAATAAAGAAGAGGTAACCATATCTGCAGACAGGAAAGAACCATTTAGTTGTGTTTAAACAATGATCTGATGATTGGGAGTCTGGGTGGGGTGGATGGGTAGAAGACTGAGGAGGGTAGTAATGGTTGAAAGCACCAGTGTTTAAGCAAGGCAGATTTTTAATGAAGAACTTAAATGATGGGAATCATGTTTCTTCAATACACGGGCTACTTTCCCACACACCTTCCAGCAGGGGATTGTCACTGGAGAGGGCTCCTTTTTGGGAGATGCAGGAGAGCCAGGGAATGGGAAGGCTGGGCCAGAGGAAGGGAGAGACGGTCTTTGAGACCGTCCAGTTCAAGGTTCTCATTCTTCTCTGGGGCCAAGAGGATATCTTTCTTTAGTTTTAACCCATCATTGTGGGGATCTGTATTTTTTAACCCTTACCTTCTTCTTAGAATCCATATTAAGTATGGGCTTTAATGCAGAAGAGTGGTAAGGGTTAGGCAAATAGGATTAAGTTGCCCAGTGCCACACAACTAGAAAGTGTCTGAGGCCAGATTTGACCCCAGGACCTCCTGTCTCTGGGTCTGGCTTTCTATCTGCCAAGCCACTCATCTGCCCTAGACAGGGATCTGTATTCTTCAGACCATTTGACCTAGAACTGGAAGAGATCTTAGAGACCATCTTTTTCTTTTTGTATTTTTAAAATTTGATTGTATGTTATTTTTAGTTCCAAAGTATTTCCCTTCCTTATCCTTCCCCCATCTACTGAGTAAGAAATATCAAACCTATGACAAATGTAAAGTCACAAAACAAATTCCCCCCTTAGACATGTTAGTGTCAGGTAGGAGGAGAGCAAGAAAAAGAAAGAAAGAAATATACTTTAATCTGTACTCCTGAGTGTATCATTTCTCTCTCTGGAGGTGGCTAACAATTTTTATCATTTGTCCTTCAGAATTCTGGTGGCTCTTTGTGTGTTGATCAGAGTTACCATGCTTTTGCTTTTTTCTTTTATTTCTTTTAAAAATTATTTTATAATAAAATAATAAAAATATTTTAAAAATATTTTTCCATGGTTACATGATTCATGTTCTCTCTTTCCCACTACCCCCCTCCCAAGCAATTCTACCATGTTTTTTACAGTGTTACTGTTCCTATGTAAATTGTTCTGGTTCTGTTCACTTCACTTTGCATCAGTTCATATGTTTTCCCAGGTTTCTCTGAAAGTATCCCCTTCATCATTTCTAATGGCACAATAGTATTCTATCACAAACAAATATGATGACATGTTCAGCCATTCCCTAATTGATGGGCATTGCCTCAGTTTCCAATTCTTTACTACCACAAAAGGAGCTGCTAGAAATGATAGGAATCACCTTTTAAAACCCTTTCATTTTAGAAATAAGGAAACAGACACCCAGAGAAATTAAGTTACACAAATTTTGAACTCAGATGTCTGAAAAAGCATTGGATTTCAAGTCAGAAGACTTGGGTTTGAATCTTGGGTCACACATATTGTGTGTCTTGGGATAAGTGATTTAGCCTTTGTAGTGCTCATCTGTAAAAAAGAATCTTCTGATCCTAGGATTCCAAATTCAATGCTCTTTTTACTACACTTCACATGGGAGTCAATCAGCAAGAGAAATATATTTGGGGTGGGGGGCCAGACCCTGGGCGCCATGGAGGTGATTGGTTTTCTATAGGGTCTGGGACTATGGTCTGGACTGGGGAGGGATCTCATTCAAAGCCAAGTAAATTCAAAAGAAAAAAGAGGAGAAGCCGCCTGACCAGAGGAACACCAACAGAGGCAGGGAATGCCATGCTTGGCAAAGTGAGTATTTCTGCAATGACTCCTGGCCTTCGAAGTCCCCACCCAGGTAGTCAGTGGTTCTTCCCAGTGAGGTCAAGGGCAAACTCTCTGTCTCTTTCCAGCTGAGCCTGGGAGAGGGGGGTGCCTTTCAGTTCCTCTCAGTTGGAAGTCCCTCTTCACTACATCACACCTGGCTGTATTTCAAAGATTAATGAACAGCATCTTGTCAGGTTTGATATATCGCATGGAGGAGTGGACTTGGACGATGTCATCATAAATTCCCTGAGCTGCGAATTATACCTTAAGGACTTCGCATGAGGTTCGGGTGAGAACTGAAGAAGAGGGAATGACCATAAAACGTGGAAAGTGCCAGTTTTGAGAGAAAACTGTAAATTTTCTAGGACATTAGGTTTCAAAAGGAGGATTACACACAGACTAAACAAAGTAGAAGTCATAAAAAATTTAAAGACACCACAAAACATAACAGAACTAAGATCCTTTTTAGGTATGACAGAATCCGAAGAGGAAACTTATACCAAATTATGCCACCCAGGCAGGGCCATTAATTAACCTAATGAGAAAATATGTTCCATTTCCATGGGCCTAAGCGTGTCAGGAAGCTTTTGACATTTTAAGACAGAAAAAAAAAGGCAATTGCTCCATTCTGAAAACTTCCAAATGTTAAACTTATCGGTTCAAGTTCCCTGAGGTACTTCAGATAATGGCCTGCTGGGCTCTCTAGGGGGATATGGTAATTGGGGTATAAGTAGAATGGGAATTAGAAAAGCAGGAGAGGGAAGAGGAAGTTGGAATCAAGGCAAAGATCAGGGAACCAGAAATCTGAAATCCCGAGTCGGAGTTTAGTCACTGACCTCCTGGCTGAGCCTGTATAGCAGAGGATGAAAAACCTAAAGGATGGAAGCGGTGTAGACAGATAAACAAAATGATCCAGAATATTCCCCCCTCTTCCCCACTGTTGACCTAAATTAAGCTGTGTTTATGTATGAAAAACCAAGTCTGAGGGCTGAGGTAATCATTGGATTATTTGAATCTAGAAAAATTATTCATCTGAATTGTCTGGATTTTTCTGGGGGAGCAGAGTGGGGAATGTGATTTTTCTTTGGACCTAATTGTTTATGGGTTGCCATAAACAAGAAGTCTAGAAATTCCCTCCCCATTCCCTTGGGATTTATGAGATGACATGGACAAGGAAGGAAGGAAAAAAAGAATTTATTAAGTACCTTCCATGTGTCAGGCACTGTACTAAGTGTTTTACACATGTGATCTCATTTGATCCTGACACAGCCCTGGGAGGTAGGTACTATCATTATACCCATTTTACAGATGAGGAAATTGAGGCAAGATAGAGGTTAAGTGTCTTCCCCAGGCTTATACAGATATTATTGCATCTGAGGCTGGATTTGGACTCCAGGTCCAGCATTCTACTTCACCACATAGCTGCCTCTGTTTTCACAGGATAGGCAAGCACAGATGGGATGCAATCCGCATTGATGGATGGACTATACACATCCCTGAGATCACAGACCCATTGGAGTTTTTAATTGCTGATTGCTTCATTTTAAATTCATTTTTTTTCACTTTACATGTGTAGACATAACCTTCCATAAGCTTCCAAATAAGAGTTTTATTTAAGTTCTTGATTTGAGAGGGCTGCTCTTCTACAGTCCTTGGGTTCATGGTGGAATCGATGATCCTCCTTTCTTATATCCCAACATTTCATCTTGTTTTGTTGGTCACATGCAAAGTTGGGGCCACTCCAGAATTCATTATCTACTTCATTCCTTCTGCTTCTCCTTAGGACCATTCTAACACATAGGCTCTGTCTATGCCCACTGCCTGAGATGGGCTAACTCTAAATCTCACGTGTAGACTATCGTCATGGCCTCAAAGTGACCCCTCGCCTCAGCCCTCTGTTCCTCCGTGTCTTTCCATCGGTGAAATGGAGATAATAGTGCTTCCCACCTCTTTGGCTTACTTACTGAGGTAATGTGGGTAAAGGACTCTGAGGACTGCAGATGAAAGCAGTGCCCCAGGTGTACCGTATCCTTAGCTAGCTTTATTCAAATCATTGCATGGTCTTGTAGCACCAAAGTTGTACTTCTAGGTGAGAAGGTAGTAGTCAATTATTTATGTATTTCCACTTCAGATTACTTTCAGAGCTGAAATTTCAGAGTTGTTCCAGGTGCATAGGAAACTGGGGGGAGGTGGGTTAGGGGGCTTCGCTCTACTCTGAAGCTGTCCTGGAAGGTATTATAGCCCCAGGATTAGGTGTTTGCCCCACAGCTCATGGGAGTGACTTTTTATATTTCTAGGGGTGACAGAGGGAGTAGCAGTGATCTGGCAGCCCTGGGGCTCGGTCCATGCTGCTTTGGGGAGGTGGGTCAATCTTGATTGCTCTGGTTAATTTTGAGGTTGTTTCCCACAGCTCCTCGCCTTACCAGGGAGAGAACTGAGTCTCCTGGGGACCTCCTGGTTTCTGATCCATCCTTATGTGGAAGCTGGAATCCACTCAGACCTCTGGGAAGCCTCTGGAAGTCTACTCCAATGCTAAAGTGAAATAGCTTGGTGCCTGCTGCTCAGATATTAGGAGCCAGGATGAAATTTTAGCACTTTAAGAGAACCCAAACACCATTGCAAAGCTGCAGGGATCTGTGATTTCTCTGGTATGAATTTTCCCTCTGTCCATAGAGATCAAAACCTCTCCACAATTTCACTGATTTGTCTGTAAGAATTCCTATGACCAAAACAAGTAAGTCTGGATCCCTGATTTCCCAGCTATTATTATTCCTGGGGGCAGCTAAGTAGCAAGCAGTGGATAGTGAGCTGGGCCTGGAGTTAGACAGACTCTTCTTCCTGAGTTCAAATCTGGCTGTGTGACCCTGAGTGAGTCACTTAACCCTGTTTGCCTCAGTTTCCTCATCTGTAAAGTGAGCTGGAGAAGAAAATGACAAGCCACTCCAGTATTTTTGCCAAGAAAACCTCAAGTGGAGCCAGGAAGAATTTGATAAGGTGATAAAAATGGATGTTGTATTTGCTCAATACAATGTAAACTCATTGAAGGCTGGGATTGTTTCATTTCCAACTTCTTATCCTCAGTGCTTAGCACAATGCCTGGCAGGTGATAGGTGCTTAATAACAATAACAGACATCTTATAACCTTTGGCAAACACTTTGTTTTATCCTCACAACAACTCTAGGGGTATGGGGACTCTAATTACCCCCATTTTATGGATGAGAAAATTGAGGTAGAGATTAAATGGCTTGTCCAGGGCCACACAGCTAGTGAGAGTCTGAGACTGGATTTGAACCCAGGTCTTATTGACTCCAAGTCTAGGGCTCTAACCATGGAGTCACTTGGTTGTCTCATAAAAGTGACTTTATAAATGCTTGATGAATGAATGAATGAATGAATGACCTTCAGGTAACAAAAATATATTGTGTCATTGGGCCAATGCTGTGACTCACAAATCATATACTAGAAAATAAGGTGTTTATGGGAAGACACATGAGAAATTCATTTTGCTTGAAAAAAAGAACTAGGGATTGGGGGTGGTGGTGGAAGAAAAGACCCAGGACTTTACCATATTAAAGACAGGTCTCTCTATCAAGACTAGGAAAAGGAGAAATGGATTAAACAATGGGGTACAATGTTTAGGTGAACTTTTTAAAAGTGGCTTCATATGAGTTGGGCCATTAATCACTTGTACAAGTTCTGGCTCTTGTTGCTTAAGGACAGGGACCAATCCATCTGAATGAGTGAAGCCTGTCAGAGGCAAGGGAGGCCTGTTCTCTAGGGGTCCCTTGCCTCCCTGTGATTATTTCATAGCCTGGAGGTTTGAACTCTGAACTCTGGAGTAAGTGGCACTCACCTCCAACAGCCCAGTGGCCTCTGTGCCTCTGGCGGCAGCCCTGCTAGAGCTCTCAGTGAATGTGAGAGCCAGGTGGCCAAGGGCGCTGGCCTCACACCGAGATGGGCCTGGGCTTCCCATACTGCCAGCTGCTCATCAAAACAGCTACAAAAAGTGCGAGCGAGTGAAATTAAGTAGAGTAAACATATGGCCACGCTTCCTGCAGGAGCCAGAAGGGCATGGGCAAGAGGGAAGAGACAGAAGAGGGATAGTGTGGACTGTGATAGAAGGAGATGAAGTCAGAGAGACAGAAACAGAGAGGCATGAAGTGAGGGTGAGACAGAAACAATGGGAGAGGGAGAGACAGGGACAAGAGAAAATGAGACAGAACAAGAGAGAGGGGGAAAGGAGGGAGAGAGAAAGGGAGGGAGAAGAAAGAAAAAGAAAAGGAGGGAAAGGAGAGATGGGGGAAGAGAAAGGAGGAGAGAAAGGGATGGATGAGGGAAGGAGTGAGAGAAATAATCATGGGAGGTTTCCACTTTGCCCCAGCGAGGGTAGAATGAACCAGAGCCAGCTTATGAGGCAGCCTCTTTTGGGCCCAGTTGAGTGTCAGTAGACACTTGAAATGTAAATATCATACTTGGTGGGGTTTGCTGCAATTCTTAACCAGGTGTCCAGTGTCAAATAACACTGCTCTTGACCTAAAAATATGAGAGAAATTTTTAAATGAACATGAAAAGGTATGATAAGAATGAGTCAGCTATCTTGCCGCTCTTATTAGCCTCCTCACCCACCCTGAAGATCTCCCACTATATAGATCCCTATTATCTATATCTATAGATATCTACATATCTCTCATTAAAAGAAAAAACAAAGATAACCCACAGCCTCCAGGAACTAGAACAGAACGTCTGAGATCTCTCTCTCTCTGTCTCTCTCTCTCTGTTTCTCTCTCTCTGTCTCTCTGTCTCTCTGTCTCTGTCTCTGTCTCTGTCTCTCTCTCTCTCTCTCTCTCTCTCTCTCTCTCTCTCTCTCTCTCTCTCTCTCTGACTCTCCCTCTCTCCCTTCCTCTTTCTCCCTCCCTCTCCATCCTTCTCTCTCCCTGTCTCTCTGTCTCTGTCTCTCTGTCTCTCTCTTTGCATATTTGTATGTTGGGGGGCCTGGGCTGCTGCCTATGGTTCCACAAACACAGTACAGGTGCCTCATCAATAAATTCAGCCCTGCTGTGCTGGGGGATCTTTAGATTCCTTCCAGATCTAATCCTAATGACCCGAACAACCCAGCAAGCATTTATTAACTGCCTACTGAGTTCAAGAAGGCACAGCAGTAGAGGACAGAGGACCAGTCTTGGCGCAGAAAGTCTGTCTCTGGAACCTGTTTGCTGGGTGAGCCTGAGCAGCCATTTAGGCTCTCAGCACCCCAGATGACCCTCTAAGATCCTTAAGTCACATTTCTGCCCTACATAGGTGGAGGGAGTTTCCACAAGAGGAATTTAGAGGTCTGGTATGCCTTTCCTGTTCCCCACCTACCCCAGCACAAAAAATATGCAAGCCACCACCCTAGTTGTTGGAAATACAAAGGCAATATACCAAACAACCTCTGTTCTTAAGGACCTTACATTCCACTGGAGCAACACAGCATGAATGCAGATAACATTTATACTTAGCTTTCTAAACTCTTACCTTCTGCCCAAGAATTGATACTTAGTATTGTTCCAAGGCAGAAGAATGGTAAGGGCGAGGCAACAGAGGTTAAATGACTTGCCCAGGGTCACACAGCTAGGAGGTCCGTCTAGCTGGTCCCCCATCCCCATATGTAGTTTTGAAAGGGAATAGAACAATCTTTTGCTCAACAAAGCATCTTCTATGTGCCAGGTACCATCCTAGGTGCTGGGGATACAAAGTGAAAAAAAATGAATCAGTTCCTACTCTCAGAGAGCTTATATCCTTTGTAGTGAGATAACATATAAACCGGTAAGAACAAATGAAATTATAAAGTAATTTTTCTGGGAGGCATCAGGAAGGCCTTATGCTGCAGGTAGCACTTGGCCTGGACTGTGAAGGCCACTAGGGATTTTGAGAGCCAGAAGAAATGAAGAGCACTCTATGCCTGGAGGCCAGGCTGGGTAGACAGTGCTAGGACATGAGATGTTATGGGAAAAAGAACCACAAAAAAGTCAGTTTGGCTTTTTTTTTTAAACTATTACCTTCCGTCTTAGAATCAATACTGTGCAATGGTTCTAAGGTAGAAGAGTTGTAAGGGCTAGGCAATGGGGTTAAACCTCTGGGACTTGCCCAGGGACACACAGTTGGGAAGTGTCTGAGGCCAGATTTGAACCTAGGATCTCCTGTTTCTAGGCCTGGGTCTCCATCCACTGACCACTCTCCCTTTTTTTTTTTGAGAACATGAAACAGGTTGTTCTTTGAGATTGGAAAGGTAGTTTAAAATGCCAAATAGAAGAGTTTATATTTGGTCCTAAAGACGGGCTCAGAGAATCATAGGGAGCCCCTGAAGTTTATGGAGCAGACCTATTCTTTAGGAATGCTATATTGATAGCACTATGGAGCTTGGATTGTTGAAGGCTTGAGAGATTTGAAGAAGAGAGAATAATTAGGATGCTACTGGGCAACCAGGTGACTCAGTGGGCCTAGAGTCAAGAAGACTTGTTTCCCAAGTTCAAATTTGGATGCGGATACTTACTAGTTGTGGGATCTGGGACAAGCTGCTTCACACTGTTTGCCTCAGTTTCCTCATCTGTAAAATAAGCTAGAGAAGGAAATGGCAAACTGCTCCAGTATCTTTGCTGAGAAAAACCCAAACAAGGCTATGAAGAGTCAGATTTGACTGAAGCAATCAAACAACAAAAACTGCAATAATCCAGAGAAGAGGCAAAAGGCACCTTTCAACTAAGGTGGCAGCTGTGTAAAGAGAGACAGGAATGCATGCAAGAGATGTGAAAATGAAATCTGTAAGAGTTGGCAATGGATCTGAGAAGTGTAATAAATAATAATAAGGCTATATTGATTGGTAATTGATAACTAACAGATCAGGCAGTTATCTTCTTTCTTCTGTCTACCCTCCCTTCCTCCCATTTCCTTCCTCTCTTAAGCCTCCCTTTCCTCCCTTCCCCACTTCCTTCTTCTTCTTCTTCTTCTTCTTCTTCTTCTTCTTCTTCTTCTTCTTCTTCTTCTTCTTCTTCTTCTTCTTCTTCTTCTTCTTCTTCTTCTTCTTCTTCTTCTTCTTCTTCTTCTTCTTCTTCTTCTTCTTCTTCTTCTTCTTCTTCTTCTTCTTCTTCTTCTTCTTCTTCTTCTTCTTCTTCTTCTTCTTCTTCTTCTTCTTCTTCTTCTTCTTCTTCTTCTTCTTCTTCTTCTTCTTTCTCTAAATCAACTCAGGGTTGAGTTTATGATGCCTCAAATGAAATACTCTTTCTCTTCTTTATCTTAAATAAGGGGTTTATTTGGGGAAGACAGGAAGGAATAAGGAATGGAGGTAAGAGGGTTGGGGATTTCCCTAATACTACAATGAGTCTTAGGTTGGAGGATGTTGGAATATAGTTCAATTGAGAGGAATGGCTGATAGCTCTGGAAGTTCAGTCACTATCATCAACAGAGCAAGTCAGAGAGATATCTGGACCTTTGTCCTTCTTTCTTCTGCCTTCAAAGTCACCAGAGACCACCACTCCTTTCTGTCTCCAAGGTTAAAAGAGAAAAAAACTCCTTCCTTCCCTGATACAAGGCAAGAGGTAACCAGGGTCCAGCCAGCAGTTGGCTTTGCCTCCAACTGTTTCTCCCAATAACATTCCAAATAGAACCTCTCATTTGACTGACAGGTCACCCCTCAGCCACTGCTTCTGCCTCTTTGCATGCTTCCCAATTTCTCTCTTCCACAGAAGTCATATGAGAGCGAAGAGCTGATGCTAATGTCTGGCTTAGTATGACCCTGTCTCACAGCTGGTGTACTTAAAAGAAATAAGGAGCTTTGGAAGAAGGATAGGTGTGAGGGGAAAGATAGTTCTGTTCTGAGCATAATGATTTAGTGATACGGAGAGGGCATTTCATACTACTAGGCAGTTGGTGTTGTGAGATGGGCACTCATGAAAGACTAGGGCTGGCTGGGTAGATCTGGGAATCGTCTTAATAGAGATGTTAACTGAACATCTCCAAAGGAGCTACTGAAATGTCTAAGAGAGCATGCAGAGGAGACCAGTCTGGGATGGAGACTTGAAGAATACTGCCTGATATTAAGTAGGATTCAGAGCACATATGACAGTCCTGTTTCTTTGATGATCATAAATACCACCTTATCACCACTGAATGTTCCATTTTGGCGTGATTCTTGCCCTTTTCTCTCCTCATTAGGTTAATTCACGCACAATGCTGGTTCACTGCCTGAGACTGCTGCATAGACAACAGGCTGACTTGGTAAACTGCAGTTAATGGACTGACAGAAAGGGGGCAAGCACAGGCTTCCCAGACACTGTTCCTACAGCTTGGCTTGTCTGAGCTCTCCTAGTGAAGAGAAAACTTGGGTTTTGTTCTCCCTCAGTGATTTTTTAGCCTTTTAATGGTACTGGAGGGAAGCAAGTTACCTCCAGTGTGGACCAATGGTGATCTCAATCAATAGACAACCCAAATGGCTTGTAAAGAAGAATTAAGTATCTACTATGTGCAAAGCATCAGACTAGGTACAAAGACAAAAGTTAAAAATTGGCTGCCTTCAAGGAGCCTATATTCTATAAAGGGAGATGGAACTGTATACTTATGCCAAATGAGCTGCAGTTTGGTGGGAGATAGAGTCTTAAAGCCAAAGAAATTGCATGAAAGTGTTAAAGGGCCTCGAATCTTCATCCCTGAACACCAGATGGGCTCTAGAGGTCAGCCAATAGATGAAATGATTTGTAACATAATCACTCAAATTAATTTCTTTTCTTTTTTCTTCTTTTCTTTTGCCTATAATCATTATTTTGGACTGATTTTTCTAGCCAAAGAAAATTTAAAGTCCATAGTAGCAGCAAGAAGTAAGAATAGCATTTTTTGTTGTTGTTACTTTTAAGTCAAGGCTTTTCTTTGAATCGCTTCCATTTTAAGCAGAACTGTAACTAGGGTGGAGTGATCAGGACTTTGCCACAGACAGCTGGATTTAGAAGGCATCAACTTTAGAGGGTGCCAACAGTATTTTCAGTTATTTGGTGCCATAGAAACACTAAAACTTGGTAGTTACAGTCCTTAGGAAGAATAATCAGTTTAAAATAGGAAGTAACCAGATGGCTGACTCGAGTAGGCTCCACCCAGGCTCCCCAGGCCCTACATGACTGACTCTCCAGAAATGGGTTCCAGCCAGAGGTCCATGGTCTCCACCACTGGGTCTATGGGATATTGTCCCTTACTCTCATTTTTCACTGAGGTCTAGCTTTATATTATTTTTCCCCTGGGTGCAAACATTCCTAGTAGAACTCTGATTTTGATTATTTAGACAGTTAGTGATTGCTAACTTTGCCTCATCCTGTGGCCTGGACCCATCCCCTCAGACCCAATTATTACTGCTGTTTCCCGAGGTAACGTATCATTTCTTCTATTTCCCATCTCCATGCCTTTGCATAAATTGTTCTGAATGCCTGGATTGATTTTCCACCTCCTCTTGGAAACTAGAGCTCTCTTCAAGGCTCAGATCAAGAGGCAACAAGAATCCTGGTAGGCTTTCCCTAGTTCTTAGTGCTCACTTCTTTGTATGGCTTTTGTATCTATTTGATCTTTTCTGATCTGTGTACATGTTGTTCTGTTCCCCCTGATTTCCTCCCTCTCCAGGAGAATGTACCTACTTAGAAAGCAGGGGTTGGTCAGTTTTTGTCTTGTTATCTCTAGCACAGTGCTTGACACCTCGTCAGAACTTCTTGTTTAATTGAAGCAAATTGAACTCCATCCATCTTATGTCGCAGGCCCTCTGGAACCTGCAGGATGGAAGCATGAGAACAGAGGGAGGGGAGGAAGCTCTTCTCCCAGATCCCTAAAACAGCAATGCTCGATGGACAATGCCCAGGCAGAGAAGGGCATCTGGCCCCTGGCTAGCCTCCTTCGGAAATGGCAAGGCGCTGCTTTTAAAGGCCATGCAGCTGAGTAGAATGTTCTGGCTCTCTCTGATTGCAATCCTTCTGGTAGCTGAATTCTTCAGACGTGCATCTCATCTGCAGATTCGAACTGCTTAGAAAAACGACACGAGCATAAATGGGACTGAGCTTGAATCGTTGCAGTCTTGGCTCTCGCACTGGGCCTTTTCTATGTGCAATGGGGATTGCATGGGCTGCTCCTCCGGGATGCCTGTAATGAAATGAACCCTGTCTGTCTCCTTAATGAATAGCAGTGATGTGCCCTCACACAGAGCTTTTCATACGAAGATTTCTTCCAAATAGGAACCTCCCCACATCTCCTCTATAACGAGGGGAGAAGTGAGCTGGGTCACGTAGTGAGCCTGGCAGAGTGTGCTGCTCAGTCCCCCAGACCGATCTCTGGAGCCCACATCCTCCTGTTTCAACATCTGTAACTATCCTCAGCTTGTATCTTGGGATCCATGTGCCAGAGATCATTGACTGGGGCTATTATGCTTCAACTGTATTCTCCTCAAATGCCACCCTGTTCCTGGCCCCGGGGGCTGGGGGTGGGCCTGGGGTGGGGGTTGGAAGACAGTTTCCAAGTTTGGGCTTGTAATTTGCTACTACTACTGTCACTGGCTGCTTCAACCAGAACGGAATGGAAGAGATGAAGGGAAGTGATTGAAACGAGGACTTTTGGGACATCAGCGGTGGTAGCAGGAAGACACTATATGACAAATAGGCGGCTGAGTAGTACAGTAGCTAGAGCACCAGACCTGGAGTCAAGAAGACTTGAGTTCAAACCTGGTCTCATAAACTAGCTGTGTGACCTTGGGCAAGTCACTTAACCCTGTTGGCCTCAGTTTCTTCATGTGTAAAGTAAGCTGGAGAAGGAAATGGCAAACCGCTCTAATATCTTTGCTAAGAAAACCTCCAGAAAGGGGTCATAAAGAGTCAAAGACTGAAATGACAGAACAGCAACAAGATTCGCCAGATTAAAGGAATAGATGAGACTAGATAGAGGGGAGAAACAGTGTAGTATAGAGGATAATGAGTTGAACTTGGAGTTAGGATGACCTGAATTCATATCCTTCTTCTGACATATAACTGGTTGGGTGACTGAGTAAGTCACTTACCCTTTCAGGGCTATGAGGGAGATCTCTAAGGCTCTAAATTGTAGAAAAGGTGATAACCTGAATAGGCAGAGCCTCCTTCCTATGGGGTTACCTACATCAGTGAAATGCCAGGTTAAGGTTCAGTCATTTTCCCTATCCCTTATTTGGGACTTAATGATAGTAGTGGAAAGTGGTTCTTTGGAAAGATCTCTGGATTTGGAGTCAGAGGCCCTGTCCTTAAATCCTAATCCTGCCACATCATCATCATCACCATCATCATCACCACCATCACCATCACCATCACCATCACCATCACCATTACCATCACCATCACCATTACCATCACCATCATCATCACCATCATCATCACCATCATCATCATCACTATCATCACCACCATTATTATCATCATTATCACCATCACCATCATCACCATCACCACCATCATCACCAACCACCACCACTGTCATCGTCATTACCATCTTTATCACCACCACCACCATTTGGGTCTTCTGGAGTACAGACAGGCCTAGTGCTCTAACTACTGTGCCACCTAGCTGGCTTTCCCTTACTACTACTCACATTTACTACTTGTGTGACCTTAGGCAATTCCCATTTGCTTTTCTGGGCCTCAATTTTCTCATTTGTAATTGGGGGGGGGTTGAACACAATTATTTCTAAAGTTAATCTCAATTCTAAATCTTTGCTCTTATACAGGAGTATTTTTTTAAAACCCTTACCTTCCATCTTAGAATCAATACTGTGTATTGGTTCCAAGGCAGAAGATTGGTAAGGGCTAATGAATAGGGGTTAAGTGACTTGCCCAGGGTCACACAGTTGGGAAGTGTCTGAGGCCAGATTTGAACCCAGGACCTCCCATATCTAGGCCTGGCTCTCAACCCACTGAACCATCCAGCTGCTCCCTATACATTGAGTATTGACAATGATTCTATTCTCTTTGAATGAAGTATGCAGGAATTCCCATCCTAGAATATACTTAAGTTTAAACCTTCTCTCAGGGCTACTCAGTCCTGAACCCAGTTTGTATCTGATTCAATCAAACCAGAGACAGGAATGGAAAATATGCTTCATTCCCTGAATTGATATCCTAATTCCCTAACTAGATTATAGGTTCTGGGGGAAATGACTGTCTTTTGTGTCTCGTTGTTTAATTCCTGCCCCCCATACATATACTATGCCTAGAACAGTCTTGTATATATAGTAAGTGCTTAATCAATGCATTTGCTACTTTAATGGGTTCCCATAGGTCAATTTTATAGCATATTGGTGACAGAAATGGTAGACTCAAGTAGAGCTATATCCAGAAGTGTTTTCAAATTATGTTAAACATAATATAGCGAAATCTGGCCTCAGACACTTCCTAGCTGCAATCCCCATTGCCTAGCCCTTATTGCTCTTCTGCCCTGGGACCAATACACAATATTGATTTCAAGATGGAAGGTAAGGGCTTAATAAACCAATAAAAACAAACCAATCAATAAACAAACAAATAAATAACATAGCCAGTGGAGGGTGGAGGAGGTGGTAGTAGTGATGGTGGTAGTGGTAGTGGTACAGAAGACAGTCCAGTTGTGAGAAGCACATTTGACCCCTCTTGGTGTGAGCACCCTGAGACAAAGCTCAGTTTCCTATGCTAATTTTAGATTAGCCCTTAAGTTCTTTGTCTCTATTGTTTGAATTAAGAATTTTCAAGTGGATCTAGAATCTGTCCAAATGACTTTAGAATAATGTAGACACCTTAGATCTGTGCTGGTGAATCTATGGTATTAGTGCAGGTGCATGCCGGAGGTATTCTGTTTTCTCTCTCCATAAGACCTGAGGATTTTTCACATTACCTGCCCTTCTGGCCAGCAGCCCAATGAGAGAGCTTTCTCCTTCCCCTGTCTGGGGTAAGGTGGGGGACTCATATGGGCATGAGGTTGCAATTTGGGCTCTTGGTCTCTAAAAGGTTAGCCATAACTGCCCTAGATGTATAGTACCAGAATAACTTTCCTAAACTTTGGGAAACCAGCTTCTCTTATTAGCAGCAGCCATTATACATTGGTTAAGACTGTTTCATAGTCAACTGAGTTTAACTTTGTAAGAAAGAAACTATTTTTGATAAATTGTATAAAGTATGAGATGTTATGCATTTGATCTAAACAAGCAGGATAAGAAATCATAAAAAAAGCACTTACAAAGAAATATGAAGTTAGAAGTGAATTTTTTAACCCATTAAATCTAGATGCTATAGGAATGAGTACAATAGATTGGGAGTTGGAAGGGACTTTAGATATTATCTAACACAATTCATCATTTTACTGAATAGGAGGCAACAAAGTATGCAGTACTGTGGATGGAGCACTGGGTCTGGAGCCAAGAAGTCTTGAGCTTAATCCTGCCTTAGATACTTACTAGCTATGTGACCCTGGGCAAGTCACATAGCTGCTGTCTGCCTCAGTTTACTCCTCTACAAAATAAGGATAATAATATTTTTCCTAGGGCTGTTTTGAGTTTTAAATGAGAAGATAAAAAAAGCACTTTGTAAACTTAAAGCACTATACAAATGTATGATGATGACAATAGTGGTAAAAGCTGAGAATCAAAAAGGTAAAAATTCTGCCTCTGTTACTTAATACTTATATGACCTCAGGTAACTCATTTGCCTCCTTGGGATTCAGTTTCTTTATCTGTAAAGGGTGGTTGAATTAGTTGGCCTCTTAAGGTCCCTTCCAGCTCTAGAATTTTGGTTTTTATGATCTCTGTGAAAAAGTAGTTTTTGCAAAGTTACATATATAGCCAGTAGAAGAACTGATATTCAAATACAGGACCTCTGACTTGACAACTTTCCATTTTCCAGCTCTTTCTACTATGAATGAAGAACCAAAATTCAAACATATCCATCATAGGGTTAAAAATATGGCAATTTCATGATAATGGCCCAACTTCAATGAAGCCATTAGAAGAAGGCAGCATGGTATAGATAGTGGAAAGCATGATGAACTTGTTATTTCAGTCTGAGTTCTAATCCTGGCTCTGCTACTGTGTGGCCTTGGGCAAGGCATGCATCCTCTTTTGGCTTCCATTTCCTCACCTATAAAATGATGAAGGTGACTCTGATGAGTTCTAAAGTCTCTTCACTCTTCCCCACTCCCCCTTAGCTCAGACCTCTCATTCTATGAAGTAGTCCTTAGATTTCAACATTTGGTAGCCTATGAACTTTTGGCAACAATAAATAGACTTAATTTTTTCTCCCAGAATTAGTAGCATATCGAGTCAATCTCAGTAAAGACCGGCCTTCCTGACAGTAACAACATTGTTAGACTTATCCTCAAAAATAAATGTTTGAAAACAAAATCAGAATAAATATTACCATTAACTTTATCATCCCATTGTTGGAAGAAAGTGTCTCAGTATTTGGAGAAAATGACTTCAGTCTCTAATTCTAGTGTTTGCATTTTAGGAATGTTATCAACTTAAATGCATTCCAAAGTTCAGTTAAAGAAACACTTACTTATTGCTTAGGGTTATGGTGGTCATGGGTCTGTAAATCTTGAAATCTCTCAGACTTGTGAATGTTAAAAATTTCTCCATTGGGGAATCCTCCATTGGAACAATTCCCTACTGGAAAACATTCCCCATTTTGATGTGAGAACTCGCCAGGATCAGAAATGGGAGGACCTCTACTCCACCCGTACTTAAGACTGCTTTAGGGGAGAAACTCCTTGCTAAACAATGAAAGTACTTAAAACCATACTTATAATAAGGCAAGGAGTTCTTTGAGCCATGCCTGTTTTTTAGAATTGATACAACGGGATGCTAGGTACCTAAAAAGGTCGGGCAGGTTTTCTCTTAATGAGATTAGTTGACTCAGCTGTGTTTTCTCTGGTTCAGATTTACTGAGGGGATTAGTCGACACAGCAGCATTTTCTCTGGTTCAGACTTACTGAGGAGATTAGTCGACTTAGCAGGAAGTCAGATGGGCTGTCCTTTAGGAAACATCTACGGTGATTGGTAGATGGAAGAACTTAGGGGAAGTGACATAGGAAAAACCCCCTATATAAGAAAAGGTATCTCTTGAGCAAAAGAGGCTTGGAGATCCTTAGAGGCTTGGAGATAGGATCCTTGGAGATAGATCCTTTTGGAGGAGGCCCTTTGAAGATCTCTTGAAAAGAACTCTCTTGGGAGGCTGACTCTGGCTGGAACCCCCTCTGGGGAGACTCTGTTCCCCAGACATCCTTGCTTTAGACAGACCTTGTGGTGAGTGATAAAAGACTGACTGAATGATCTCTCTCTCTTAAGATTCAGGTCTAGGCCATGTTGGCTTAAGGCCCTTCATACTTATTTCCTTTTTCTCTCTTTCCTTTAATTACTCATTGTATTATTAATTAAAATCTCTATACTTGGGTATATTGAATAATTGGGAATATTTCCCTGGTGACCACCTTATATATTTGATTTAGAAACCAAGACACTGTAGTGAAACATATTTTCTGTGGTCACAATTTACTCACCCACTCTTATATCTAGCACAATTTATATCTTCCACCATTTTAATTCACTACAGTTTACAACATCAACCATTTTAACTATAACAGTTTAAGCCATATACTAATTTAAATCTTACAGGTCATTGTCATCATTATTTCTTTCCCTCTTTTCATCTACCTTTTAATATCCCAGCTCAAATGCCCCCTACTTTAGAAGGTCTTCCCTGATCTACTTTGTCTACTATGACCTGTTGTTGTTTTTTTTTTTTGGTATGTCTTCTAAAGTCTTTGGTTTTTATCTCTTGTTTGTTTATTTTTTTAAACCCTTACCTTCCACCTTCAAATCAATACTATGTATTGGTGCTGAGGCAGAAGAGTGGAAAGGGCTAGGCAATGGGGGTCAAGTGACTTGTCCAGGGTCACACACCTGGGAAGTGTCTGAGGTCAGATTTGAACCTAGGACCTCCTGTCTCTAGGTCTGACTCTCAATTCACTGAGCCACCCAGCTGCCCCCATCTCTTGTTTTTTGTTTTTTTTGTTGTTGGTGGTGATTTTTTTTTTTTACCATATGTTGATAGTTATCCATGTACATTCTTGATTCTGCTACTAGTCTGTAGGCTGTGTGAGAGCAATGACCATGCATGTTTTCTATGTATCCCTTTTGTACAAGACTCTAGAGTAGGAATCTAATTAATTGTTTATTCAATTGATTTCCAATTCCATATCATCAACTATTTCTTTTGTTGAGTCATTTCAGTCATGTAAGATAATTTGTGGTCCCATTTGGGATTTTCTTGACAAAGAGACCAGAGTAGTTTGGCATTTCATTTTCAGATGAAGAAACTGAGGCAAACAGTATTAAATGACTTGCTCAGGGTCACACAGCTATTAAATGTCGAAGACCACATTTGAATTCAGATCTTCCTGTCTACAGACCTGATGTTCTATTCATCATAGCACCTAATTCTCCTAACTGCCTATTGGACATTTAGTATTAGACAGCCTACAAGCCTCTTTAACTCAATATTTCCAAAACAGAACTCATCGTTTTTTCCCCAAAACCCATTTCTTTTGACCTTCCCTTTTTCTGTTGAAGGTACCATCATCTTTAGTCATTTGCAGATCCTTGATCTCCTTCCCCCCATATATCCAAAGGTTGTCAAATCCAATTGAAACGACTTCCACACATTTATCTCTCTCTTCTATTCTGTGTACTCACTTGGCCA
This sequence comes from Monodelphis domestica, assembly GCF_027887165.1. Lineage (NCBI taxonomy): Eukaryota > Metazoa > Chordata > Mammalia > Didelphimorphia > Didelphidae > Monodelphis > Monodelphis domestica. Next base: position 178,269,942 of record NC_077232.1, on the reverse strand, counting down.
CTGGCCATGTTCAAGTCTTTATCACCGCTCACTTGAATGGGTGCTATAACCTCCTGATTGTTCTCTCTGATATTCCTCAGTCTAACCTTCACAAAGCTGTCACACGTTCCAAAAGCAGAGGTCTGACTATGCCACTTCTTTGCTGAACAAACTTCAGCGCTTCCCATATTGACTGCAGAATAAAAAAATAAGTATCCATTAGCTGCCTGTTATATGCCAAGTTCTGGGCTAAGAGCAGGAGGATTCAAATACAGAATCAAAGGCAGTCCCTGCCTTCAAAGCGCTCACATTCTAATGGAATAGACAATTCAGAAAGGCCCATGGTGGTCATGGAAAGCCCTTGAAGGAACAGATCTTATACAATTCATCCAGGACCAATGAGAGAGCTAATCTGATCACAGTTCATAATTCTAGAAAGAATGGTGAGAGGTGTGGCAGGAAAAGGTGGTTTAGCCAGAGAGCAGGAAATGAAGAGACATGTGGTGTTGGAATCTTTCCTGACCTAGTGGTCTGAGAGAGGCAATCATCAGTAAGTAATGACTGTAGGACCTTAATGTGTATTGTTTTAATACTCCTCCCTGTCAGTCAATCAATGCTCAAGCCAAACTAGATGGCTGGAAATTCCCTGAATTCAGCATTTACATTCCACCACCTCCATGCCTTTGTTCAATCAATTCCCTCTTATTGAAATATTGCTTTTCTTCAATTCTACCTTTTGAAATCCCTAAATCCCTTAACTTGAAGCTACCTCCTATAAGAGATAATTCTTAGTGTTGGCAGTTGTTAGATTCTACCGTCCATTATTTGTTTGTATCTTTATATTTTTGTTTTGTTTGTATTTAGTTTTCTATTTAATCTGTACATACATTTTCTCTCGTTTGAATGAAAGCTCCCTGAGGACAGAGACTACCTCTTTTTTCCTCCCTATATCCAAACCAGCACAGTGCCTGGATTATAGTAGGTGCTTAATAAATACGGGTTGAATTGGATTTCAATTGTGTTATCACTTACATTTATGTAACAAAGCATTTTTATATACATTATCCTGTCACACTTTGTTATGTGGTAGCAATGAAAAGATGGACCAGGATAGCCAGGCACAAAGTCAGTGAACCTTATTGGCATTAATATAAAACTTTCCTCTTTTCCAAGGATTTTCACACACATTATTTTATCTGATTCTCACAACAACCCCGTGGGACATTCATTCATTCATTCATCCATTCACTAAACATTTATTGTGTCTACTGTGTATGGCCCATTGTGCTAGGCACAGGAAAAAAAAAATTCTTCACATTTCAATAGAGATGGTTTGTAGGCATAAATCAAGTGACTGAATATGGGGAGTGGGGGTGAGGTAGAGATATTAACATATTTAAACCCTTAGGAAGGGATCAATCAATAGGACAGGACAACTGATGGAGAGTGGCAGTGACCGGTAGTGATATTAATAAATTTAGACCCTGGGAAATAGGTTATAGAAGTATTATCTTTTCCCACTTTTATTGAAAGGGAAACAGAGAAGTCAGATAATTCATCTAAGCTCTCATACTCATTGGGAGTAGAAGCCAGTTCTCTTGACTCAGACTTCAGTAGTCTTTTCAGTACACCTTGACATCATAGCCAGTCCTTCCTTTATTTTTTCTTGTTATTTTTTCTTTCTTCCTTTAATTTGGGACAGAGCATAAAGCCTGGTTCAAAAACTTTACATATAGAAATGTTATAAATTTGTGTAGCAACTTTAATCCCCAGATACATATGTGATTATATTTTCAATAAATACACACCTAGATATATAATGAATAGGAAGTATGGTGTATTGAGAGCCAGTCTTGAAACTAGGAAGACCGAGTTCAACTCTTGCCTCTCAAACATTTTGGCTATGTGATCCTAGGCAATTCATCTAACCACTCAATGTACCAAGCAGCTCGATAAGAACTTAAATTTCAAAGAAGATGCCTATCTAGATGGGGAGATGCATTTTTCAAGGAGTTTCCCAGACCTGAAACTGAATTAGCAGAGTTGGCCCCATGGTCTACTTGGCCTAGCATTGGGCTATAGAGGAAGCTTCTGTCTGATGGCATGCTTAACTTTCCTGACATCATCCACACAGGCTCATTGTGTCTTTTCTAGTTTCTCTTTGTAACCATTTATAGTTTTCTCAGTCCCAAACTTGTCTAAACCCCTTTCAGGCTCTGATGGAAGTGACTTAATGTGTTTTGAATCCTTTATCTAGAGGCTAAAGATAATCTTTTCAAGTAGGCTGCAACAGGAATCAAGAAAATAAGATAGTGGTAGTTGTGTTCATTGTGGGAAAAATCAGTGGAAAAAAAAAAGATCTTTGTTGAAATCCTGGATTTACTACTTAGCAGTTAAGGTGGGTCTTACTGAGCGATGGCTTCATCACCTATTGGATAATGGTGATTTTCTGGATCTTTCTATCTTACAGTGTTGTAGAGAGTGGTTAAGTGAATAACTTCTGAGAACTATTTTATCAACTATAAAGTGCTCTATCGATGCCATATTATTATTGTACTTCCCAAGTTTGTTTTTGGTCTTGGTGTGAAGACAAACACTTGTTATTTATTTCTTATTCATGATGAGTAGTTTCTGATTTAATTATATCTGGACTTTGGTGTCTTTAAACCAAACATGTCTGCAGCTTGCAACACACCTGAGTGTAGCTAGAACCAGATACAAAGGTAGTATTGGGGGAAAATAGTTAACAAACTGATAAAAATACAACAAAACATAGATTAAAATTAATACATGGTTTTCTTAATCAATATGGAGCTTGCAGGGATCTTTATTTAGCCCCACTTCTAGGTGAATTTTACATAATTGTTTTAAAGTTCAAATGAAGGGGTTAGACTAGATGCCCTCTAAGGTCCTCAACAGATCTAGTACTGTGATCCTTGGTTCTTTTTAAAACCTTAGCTTCTATCTTAGAATCAATACTAAATATCATTTCCAAGGCAGAAGAGCAATCAAGGGCTAGGAAGTATCTGAAGCCAAATTTGAACCCAGGACCTCCCAGCTCCAGGTCTGGCACTCTATCTACTGAACCACCTAGATACCTTGATCCTTGGATCATGTGAAGGAATCATGGTGCTTGTTAATAATGTTGGTGGATTCTAATCTTAGAAACTAATGCAATTCTGAGGTATACTGCAAGGACAGTCTTAAGAAAGGAGAGAAGTCATGTTTTTGACTTAGACTTCAGAAATGGTTTTGACTTTGGTCAGAACTCATTTAATGAAATAATAGAATAATGATTCTAATAGCAAAATAGAGTCAATTAGTTGTCAATATGACCCTGCGGGGAGAGGTTCCACTTGGGAAGTTTCGCACAATGATAAATCACAAATATAGAACAAAACATTGAATTATGAGTAAAAAAAATAGAATGCTAGGCCTCATGGTTTAATGGACAGAATACTAATGGATAAATAAAAGTTTTTTGAATTTTATTGATGTAAAATTTTTTCTCAGAAGCACAGGGTGATAGAGTATCTAGATATGGTACAATCCTTCCATCATGGAGCCCATCAATCAGTGAACATTTATTGAGTATGTATGTACCAGGCACTATAGTAAATGCCTATAGTTAAGTCATGATATAATTCTGAGAAATAAGGTACAAAATAGCAATATTGACAGAATTGTAATTAAGGCAATCTGAAGTCCTTTGGCATTTTGCCTCAGGGCATTTACATTAATCTCCTAAATCTCTGGCTGGCTGGTTTGAGTCTGCACCCTTTTCATGATCCATTTACTCCTAGGTGTGTTGTGGTGGTCTGACATATTATAGGAACTGAAGATGGACTTTCTAGAGGAAAGGCTTTTCTCAGTGTGACCACATCAGATCTTCCCCATATCCTTTCTCAGTGAAATCCATCTCAAGCACCAGAATTCCTTTTTTTCAGGCTACATGTCAACCATTCTTTGAAGGTGTTGGATAGATCCACTAGGGAGGATTTATGGAAAGGTATGGACAAAAAGAATGCAGAATGAGAAGGCATATAATCTGGACCAGTGAAGGGGGTACCCACACCAATGGAATAGAGCTTTTCTTTTACAATTAAAGTATTAATGGAATTATAGAATCTGAGAACATCAGATTTTCTAGGCCAAATACCTCTTTTTTTTAATGTAAGGGAAGGAGTTTGCCTTTAATGTAATGTCATGCAGGCATTAGGGCTCTTTTCATTCTATGTGGAAATTACTGGGGAATAAGAAATAAGTCATTCAGATATAGCATTTGAAAGGCTCCTGTCATCATTGTCCCTAGAAATGAGAATTATTCTGTGGGTACTATTTTACCTATTAGCCTCCCAGATGAGAGTATATCCTAATCCTCATTTTCTTCATGCTCTCTCAGTCAGTGTTCCTTGTCATGGCAAAACTCTTCTTTGTAGACCCACACTGAGCAGACCCATAAGCTACTGAGGCACAATTCACATCTATGCTTGGTCAAGAGTCTGCATGAGAAACACCTATAAGTTGTATCCAGACATACCTTTAAACAACTAACTCAAACACTTTTAGACCCATCCTACTAATTAACACAAACACTAACTCTCTGTCTCTACATCATTTCCTTCACTTTATAGTTCACAGACCCAGAGAATAATGTGCTGGCCAAATCTACTATGCTGATTACCAGTGCCAGGTACAATGGTTAAAATTATGGTTGAGACTGAATGTAATATTTATATTTCATTGCCAAGGATTTTATTTATAAAATCCTAATGAAACACCCAAACTCAGCTGGAAATTTTATAGTGACTTAAGTGATACAGTGGAGGAGATTAAGAGAAAGGAAGAAGGAAGGGGCTAGTACCGGGCAGGAAGATAGGAAGATTAGGAGATCTAGAAAGTAAGGTTTTGAGTATGAAGGATCAGCGTGACCTCCAAAGGGGATCAGCTAAGATGCCCAAACCTGAATCAGCTCAAGGGCAAAACTCACCACCAACACTCCACGATGTAGAAATGCCTAGCACACTCTCAGCCAGAGTTGCCTCTCCAGGAAAAGAGGAAGAGAGAGGAAGTGACTTGCCTTATATCGACAGTTTCACATCACTTTCCTGCATCTCATCTGTACCAATGATAGCTTAGCTTGACTTAGGACAGTGCAAGGGTCTGTCAGCTGTTTTCTGCACATGTCTGTTGCATTTTTCTCAGATACTTAATCTTTGAGTTTGGTGCAGACCTTCCTAAATCTTGTTAAACTAAGAAGGGTGGAGAAAATGTGGACTTCCCAAGACCTGATTCTGTTATTCCAAGTATATCTATTGTAATTGATCAGGAAATAGCTAAATCAATTCTTCTAACATACAGTCTGATTAGGGTGGAGCAATTTTAAAATTCATACAGGAGAATACCTTGACCACTCTTTTATAGCTTGAAGAGGAAGGATAATTAACAACTGTTTCACTCTTGTTCTTGGGCACAGTGGTTCCCTATTCTTAGAGTAATAGGTTGGTAGGTGAAAGGCATCTTAGAAGTTATATTTACTCTTAATTTTATAGATGAGGAGGCCAGAGCCCAGAAATGAAATGGCCAAGATTACATGGTGGCAGATCTGGGATCTAGACCCAAGTCCTCTGAGTCCAAATCCAACATTCTTTCTACTATTCTAATGAACTGATAGTTTTGAAATAGTGGTAGTATTCTCATAATCTTGTCAAATAATCCTAGCAAAAAAGGAAATGAGGTTAGTCTGGCATGACTGGTTCTAAGTGAGCCCATGACAATGATCATCTAATGATGATCTTTATCCTTTTGAAATACTCTGAAACCATCTATTTTTAATAATTCTTTTAATAACACTTATAGGGATCTATAATTTCATGGAATTGTCTTTCTGGAAGCACATAGTGTTCTGATATTACTTCTTTTCTCTGTCTTGCAAAATTAACTGATTGTATTTTGAGAACATATTTATAAATCCTTTAAATACTTTGGGTTATGATTCATCTGAACCAGGGGAAATGAATTCATTTAGAAAAGTTGGGTGTACTTTTTCTATCTCTTCACCTATCTTAGAATCCCCAAATATTTAATACATATTCTCTTGTGTAAAATATTTGCTTTGCTGAGTAGTTTTGCATTTTCCCCTTCATCTGTTGCTATTCCATTGTCTGCCCCATCAGTTGGCCACTTCCATCCTTGTTCTTCATCTGACTTCTGTTTAAAAAATGTATTTGTTTTAGTCTAATAAAATCCACCTTCTCATAGTCCCACCTCAACCCCCTCCTCTAAATGAATGAGAAAACATTTTCATTTGACTCTCAGTGTACCTAAAAAAATCACTATATCTTTGCTGACTATTAAAGATGATGATCTTTCATTAGCCTTAATTTATTCTGGGATTTGGATTTTAATCTTCCTCTTATTTATACAAAGCTATATGTGTTTTTTTTCTTCTGTCTTTGGATATATATCTCTTTTTCTAACTTTTGTACATGCCCTTTAAAGATTTAAGCTAATTAGGCAACACTTAGTGAAGCTACATCATTCTTTTGGATACTTCTGCATTTTCTTCCTTATTGCCAACATTTATAAGTAAATCATCAGAATTTCCTTTTTGACAACGTCCTCTTCAATCATCTTCCATTTTCAAGTTTCAGGCTATGTATTCATGTCTATACTTTTTCTTAACTTTCTCTTGTCTAATATGAAATGGCCACTTTCACCCAGCTTTCCTGTCAAATGCTGCCCTCATGACTTTCATTATCTTCTGAGAAGTGATACCCTTCTGCAGAACTCTTTGTTGTATCAATTGCTCTGAACATAGAAATGGGTGTGCATAATGTCCTAATGACTGCATGTGAGCCACATGGATTTTGCATCAAGGGCTAGTTTAATTATAAGACTATAAATATGTCAAAGAAATCTGGCAACATCTTACTAAGTTACGAGGGTGAGCTCAAGCACTTTCTAAAGTTGGCACAGCCACAAGAAGAACAAATTTTCATAGTAAAGAGCTACATGGGCCTTTAAAAGTTTTTTTAGGTATTCATGATACAGAATGCTCAGATATAAATCAGGTTGTGAAAACATAGAAAAAAATTACTGTCTTGTTCTTCTGTGCTCTGTGTACTGTTTTTCTTACAAACATCTCCTCCTTTCTTTGAATAAAGGCAGGATTAGGCTTCTTTGGGGTCTTTTTGGATCTATAAATCAGAGAACTAGGGTTTGGGGCAAAGAGAAATGAGGTGTGGCTGCTGCTTTAAGTCACATCTACTGGAAAATGGCAAAAAGGAAATTTCTAAGTTTTTAATGCAATGAGCAAATAGGTCTAAAATTCTCTCTGTCTTTCACAAACACACACATATACTTACACACAAAAATACATGCTTACACACATACATAGATACCCCTTGTGACTATTTAAACAAATTGATGATCAGGCAATTACTTGGACAGAGAGGCAACTTATATAGTCATAGGCTGACCATATCATACTGCTTTACTTCTACTAGAGAGATGACTCCCAGTCACAAGAGAAATTTGAAGTCAATACCTAAGACATGTTGAAAAGAGGGTAAACAGAAACATTATTCTTTTTATGCCACTATTCTGTTCTCTTGGTCACTTTTGCCTGGGTTGGAGTCCTGGAGTAACACTAACTGGATCTCAAACAACATAGACATAAGCCTTTTGAGTCCTGAACCAACCTGTACCAACAGCAAATAATGGAGTGGTGTAGTCTAGCTGTGGCTAACTAGTGCATTTCAATAGCTCTGGTGCCAACCACTCTAGATGCTAGTGGCTCCACTATTTTCCCTGACCTTGGTGCTGATGGTGTGCTCAGGGGCAATTTCCTACCCACCTTGCAATTCCCTACTCATCTGCCCCATTAGCTGCTGGTGTGACATATCATAGATTTCTAGATCTAGAACTAGAAGGACTTCAGAGGCTATCTACTTCAACTCTTTTATTTTACAGATGAAGAAATTGAGGTCCAGGAAGACTTCTTTACACTCGTGCTATAAGAATAATAATGGTATATTTAGGTAGGATTTTAAGGTTTCCAAGATCTTTTCCCCACAACAACCCTGTGAGGTAGGTAGGGCAAGTCTCTTTATCCTTACTTAACATTTGAGGAAACTAGGACTCAAAGAGACAGTGGGACTTGATCCTTAAATTAGTAAGCACCACTCCCTTTTCTTAGATTCCTCAAAATATTCTATGATAACATTGATTGCTTTTTCTGTCCCTGAAAAACCTGCGTGTTATGCATTGAATTTGGTAGTCAGATTCCTCTCATCATGTACTGTAGAATACTGTTAGGATTTATAAGGGTTATGTTTGTGGTTTTGATAGACTTCATCCTGATTTATAACTGCAGTACATTTTTGACTGCTATGTTTGCTGAATGGTTCATTCATTCAATGGGCTAACTAGCATTATTAAATGCCTAGTATGTACCAAGCATTGTGCTAAGTGGAAACACAAAGAAGGCAAAAGACAGTCCCTGCTTTTCAGCTCACAATCTAAGGAGAGGAAATAACATGTGAACAAATATATATAAATTATATGCATATGATTAATTGGGAAAACCTCAGAGGGAAATCACTAAGGATAAGAAAAGGCTTTTGGGGAAAGGCAGGACTTCAACTAAGACTGGAAAGAAGCTAGGGAAGCCAAGAGGTAGAGATGAGGGAGAGTGTTTGAGGCATGGGAAACAAGATGGGAGACAATTTATGGGGAGCTCCTCATTTGGGAATTTCTTTCACCAATGAAGACTCTGGCCATTCTCTGACTTAGTAGACAGATCTTAGGGAGCTATTTGGGGCACATAAGATTTTAAGTGATTTGTCTACAGCAGTGATGGTGAACCTTTTACAGACTAAGTGACCAAACTGCACCCTCATGCCACATGTGAGCCACCTTCTTACCCCAGACAGGGGAGGAAGGAAATGCTTCCATTGGACTGCTGGGCAGAGGGTGGGTGATATGAAAAATGTCCTCAGGTATGGTGGAGAAGGGGAAGGGAGCATCCCACTCTGACATATGTGCCAGGTCTAGAAGCCACCAAGCAAGTAATTGCAAGGGGACGGTCTTGAGAGTAGGTCTTATTAATACTAGACATAATAGTTTATTGACTCTGCCTGCTAGGACCTAGATGATATGCTGGGTATACACTTTTAGACAGGAAGATTATGCTATCTTTTGGGAAAAGCAGGATACTGTATACATATGAGTGACAATGAAAGAACTGGAGGCTTACACATGTTAGGGCTATGTGGTATTGACCCCCATGTGGTAGGAGTACAGTTCAGGAAGCCAAATTTTGGTACTACAGAGGTCCATGATAATGATGCATTAAGCGGTATTTGAAGTAGTATGAAAAGTGAATTTGTCTCAATTGTCAGGTAGCAATTTTACTGTAAATGAAATAGCACTGAGAATCCCAACTCCATCTCAAAGGCCTCCCACTGCCCTGGCTAGATTATTAGAGCTGATGCAAATGCATTTTCTGTCCTATCTGGGAACAAAGGAGTAGAGATTGGTACATTTTACTTTCCCAAAGAATACATTTTCAGTTCAGACTTATATGAACAATATCGAAAGGGCCAGATATAGGTAAAACTGTAGGCAGGAAAAGTCTGGTTTGAGTATCTAAGCCTCTCTCATTTCTGAATCGTTTCCTCAACCCTATAGTGTCTAGTTTTTCCATTTTAGGCATCCAACATCCCCATGTCCTATATTTTATACTTCTTTTAAGTGCCATTCTTGTGCAAGATCTCTCATCAGTCATTTAGTTTACGGGATGTTTGCATTTTAAAACTAATCTTTAATTGTGGATAGAAGCACTTTATTTCCTTTTAAAGGGATGTCAGCTCTCAGGCAGTAGGTAAGGAAAGTCTTTGTGTGTATGTGAGGCTATTAGAGAGGAGGATGACACGAAGGATCCTCCAGAACCTTTAAGGTCTTATGATCTAAGTGGCAGCCTACTTCATTTGAAGCCTAAACCAGCTCTCAAATAAACATTTTTGTGAATAAAACTTCTGTTTGAGGACAAAAAAACAGAATTACAAAAGGTAAGGATAATGTGAGGAAGTAAATTGGATGTAGACTGCTTTCAAAATTGTTGTTTATAAAGTTGGTGCAAATATCAAACACTTTAATGCACTTCAAATTATTCATTTCACCAGTTTTTAAATTACTGAAATAAAAAATAATTTAAAAGTAGCGCATGTACATTAGCTCATAAGATAAAAGTTTAATACATTTTATCAGGACAACAGAACATCACCACTCTAACCAGAATTCCAGGCATGCGTTTACATAAATATATTAAATTAATGAAAGAAATTATACACTTAAACATCCTTTTTTTGTCTAGAAATCATTAAATCCACAGATCAACAATAAAACCAGTTCTCTGCATTTACCACTTCAAGATACAACTGTTCCATTTTCCAGATAACACAAATATACTTGTTAGAATTTATATGCATTATACATATATATTACATAGATAGTGTGTATACATATATAGTGTTTGTACAGGTAGATAAATACATACATATACATGGGTGTGCGTCTGCATACAAATCCACACTGATGTACTGTATGCAGTATGTACTGTTCTTGCTGAATGCTGATATAGAGCTAATGTGGAGATAGTTGGGTGTAATATTCGCCATCTTTCCCAATGGACCTTTGAGCATAGAGACCCCAGCTTCCATGATCTTCAAACCTCTTCATCTCCCCTATTGGGCTTTGCCCAATGCCATGTCCATACTAGGCACTTAAGAAACATCTATTGAATGAACGAATGAATGAATGCTGTTTTAGGGCATATTCTGCACACTACTTTTCCTTAGTTAAAACTAATCAGTTAGCTTGGAATACAGAGGAAGAAACTGTACTAATGAAACTGTGGGGTTCTTTGCCAAAAAAAGTTGTAGCAACCTCAAATGTGTGAACCTTGATCCCTTCAACATGCACCTGCCTTCTCAGCTTGTTGCCACAGCTGTCTGCCCTTTACTGACAAAGATGTTAACATGGATCAGTAACGATAGCTTCTGGCAAAAAAGAGTCCAGGGAGACTATTCTCACCAACTCTGTTTACCCAAAAGAGAGTTTAAAAAGTGAGGAAGTATGCTAGAAGAGCTATGAAACAATCATCTCATGATTCAGTGGTAGAGCAACAAATCTATTGGCAATGAAGGAAGCCAGGAGGATCAAGTGATATTCCTGTGATACTCACATTTTATATATTTATTAATCCTCATCACATTTTGTGATGGTGCTTTTTAATTTTTTTAACACAATAACCTAATAACTGAATGGTCAAATGTCACATTGATAGAAAAGAATAATACAGTAGAACCCCATTCGATAACCCTCTTATCATATAACTCTGAATACCCCATAGGACAGATTGTCCCTTAAAACATAATTATCTATTGAAGCCTATAGTCTGGGTGTGGGTCTGGCTCTAGTAAGTAGTCTTATAAAAGGGTTCTGCTGCCTAACAATCATCATTTATCCCAAGAATTGTATGGCTGAAAACTGTTGGATTAATGACACATCTGACTGCCCAAATTGAAAAGTGCATTTTATGGCAGAAATTGGAATCGGATCAACACTCCTTTTCAGAGCAGGACAGCACTATCTGATTATTACTAAATGGAATAGGAGAAAACAAAATAAAGGGTGCAGTTCTCCACATGTGGAGAGAGAAATTAACCTCTTACCTAAGTCATTTTGAGCCTCCTACTTCAACCCTTGGCTTAGCAAGATGTGGGAAATTTACTACTGGGTCATAACAAAATTCACCGCTTTCCCCATCCCAACATTGCTACTCATGCTTTCTGAAGAAAAAACTATTGTAGAGTGGAGAATGTTTACTGCTTATATATTGTCTCTTAGGTATACTCTGCCTATATATGTACACACACATTTTGGAAGTTAGTGACATATCACTCTTCCTCCTACGCAAAGAAAAAAATGCATTAATCATATGCCAACCTTCACAGCTCATGACAGGTCTGACACATCTTTTTGGCAGAAGTTAATTCTGCCTAGGTAAAGATGGTAGGCACTGTGGGTTATGTTGATAAAATAGGACCATTCTTCTTTGACTATGTTTCTGTAACTATGCTCTCAATACCACACTTTTTTTTAAGTTATAGGAAATGAGACTAAATAAAGATATGTTGACATTTCTTCTTAGAAGAGAAATTTCATTTTAAGAGCCATGAGACTGATAACTGGATATATCCAGCCTAGAATGTCAATTGATCTGTCTCTGGTTGGACCCTTTGGACTAAACCTTTTCCTTTTAAACAGCCTTGTATGAGTTTCATTAAATGGGCATGAGGAAAGCTTTGAAAAAATAAACTTAGAAGAATTGGAGGATTGTTGGAAGGCACGGTGACCCCTTTTCATGGCATAATAGCCAAAAATACATTCCCTTTCAATTGTCTTTAGCATTGCTTGCTCTTCTCCAGGTCTTATTTATTATTACCTGTGTGACTAGTTTGTGTGTGAAAGGCAAAGGAAGAAGATGAAGTGAAGTGCTTTTGTTTCTTCTTTCTCCTCTAGCTTAATTGACAGGGATGCTTCTTAACTCTTACAGTAATTTATGACAGCACTCTCAGATTCTCAGGGTTGTCCTCATTAGTACTGGAGTTCACTGATGTACTTGAGTGTGTACCTCTCTCTGCTCCCCCACTCTAGATGCCTGTGTAATTCCCAATGAGGCTAAAGGATGGAGCCCCTATTAAAGAAACACTCTTGTCTCCTTCTTCTCCTTGTAATGGTCATGCCTTGGAACCATATTTTTTTTTAAGATTGACTCCTATGTGACAGCTGCTACTTTGGTGGGAAACAGCTGTTAACTTTCCTTTCTCTAGCTCACCCCAGCTGAACCCTATCCTCTATAAATAGAACATTTGAGACTACTGCCCTTGACCTAGAGAATATTGCTCTCCTGATATGACCAGTTGGGCTGGGGCATCAAGACGCCATTTTACTCCCTAAGCTTGAATGGCTACAATGGCTTAGCCTGTTTGGTAGACATTTGACTGCTGTCCTTCATTAGGAAGAATATGACTTGGGAATGTTGAACTTGACATCACCAATGAGATAGTTCACAGTGAAAATGTTGAATGAGACTAGATGTAGCAAAAGCTTGGGCCACTTGCTTGAGATTCTATAACTGTGGATGCTGTGAGATAATGTCTATTTAGTCCAAACCACTAGAGATAGACAACAGAGAAGAGGATGAGGAAAGGATGAATGAAGGCAAGAAAGAGAAGAAGAAATCATTAGTAGCGTTCTGCCTGTGGCTAGCAATGACTAGCTGCTGAATTGGTTTGTTGATCATGGGATGACTATAGCTCACTGGTACTGGTACTGGTCTCTTTATTCCTACTTTGGTTTTAGTTTTCTTTTCTTTTGACACAGGCCAAAGACAATCACTTCAATTTTTAAAAGTCGGTTTAGTGCAGGGGTTCTTAATCTGGAGTCTGTGAGCTTATTTTGGGAAAAACTTTTGGTCACTGTATTTTAATATAACTGCTCTCTTTTGTAATTCAGTTTATCTTGTTTTATGCATTTAAAAACAGCTTTTTGTGTAGGGATTGGTAGACTTCACCAGACCACCAACAGGGTCCATGACCCAAAAAGGCTCTTGGCTTAATGGGACAAATACACAAACTAATGTATATTTCACAAGACTGAACAGACAGCTCATTGTACACTGCCGCAAATATTATTAAGAATAGATGGAGTAAAGAGATATCTTAAGTATTGGGTAATTATTAGTTTAATCATCTTATTACCATGAATTTTGGTTTTTCAAGTGGGAAAGAGTAAAGAAAGAAGTGACTGGAAATAATACTTCCAATGCACGTGAAGAGGACTGATAATGTGTGTTAGCTCAGAGTAAAGTTTTCATAGACTGGCAGTTTAGGTTTTCAGAATGGGAGGGCTGAAGGGCAATGGGATGGTAGAAAAGTCTGGAATTTTTTTCCACCCTGGGTGTGTGCAATCTCAGATCCTCATGTTAAACTTATTTTAAGTTTAAGCTAGTGACTTGGGAGAAACGAGTGTTTGCTATATAATGATTTTTATGCATTTTTTTCTTCATTGGTAGATATTTCCTCATTTGTATTTTAGACATGAGCTGCGGGAGCTAAATGATGATTGACTTATATGTACTAAAAGTATTACATTTTTATAACATATTTTTTAACTACCTCCTTCCTGTTTCCTACTGTAAGGCAAATGAGAAGATTTCTTAGAGCTGTATATAAAAAGTTGCTCTGAAAGGAATGTCAATTGGATTTTTTAAAAAACGGAGTGTCAAGTTTAAAATTCTGGTCATGAATTCGTTTTTGATATCTCCTCCACATGAACAAAAAGAGGCCCCAGGGACCTTATAGTGTGTTTGAGTTTGAAGTCCATGAGACGCAGGGCCTATCTTTCTTTTAGAGTTTCATCTTCTATTCTGAAAACCCACAGCAAGTAAGGCAGTGACAACAGGGGCTTATGAGGATTTCTAAAGCTATTTGGAACTCTTTCACCTTGGAAAAAAGAAATTCCCTTCATTTGATGGCAATTTAACTGACACAGGTGCTGGCCAAATGATATCTTTTTGAAGAAAGAAAAACATTTGAATGGTTCCAAGTTTGCTGAAAATATGGCAGTGTCCCTATTGTGCTTTTTTTTTTTTTCAGAAACTACGAAGAGTTTAACATGTAATAAAACTGCATGATTTGACAGATTTCGACAGCTGGTTTATTCACAAGAAGTTCACATTTTGTTAATGTCACCCACGTTGACTAGGGGAAGATTAGGTGGTAAGGTCAATTTACAAAAAAATGGTTGTCAGGATATTTTCTTAATTGTCAAACTTTTTTTGTGATGGAATTTAGCACAGGGGCCAGGAAGAAAAAGCAATGGAGACAAAAGACTGCTCTTAACCTACAGATGCAAGCCACTGCAGGGTTCATTGCAAGATTTGTCACACCATTGGGCCAATGAAGTGGTAGTGGGCCTAGCAGGGACCACCCCTTTTCTGGGGGAAGAGGGCAATTTGGTCTCCATGCTCATTTAATCCCAAGACTTCTTTGAATAGACTGTCAATTGAATCGAAATCGTGCAAAATTATGCATGCACTTTTTAATGCAGGGTATTGTTCACGAAGCACTGGACCAAGATTTCTCAACCAATTTCCATTTGCCATGAGGTCATTGGAAACTGAAGCAATCATATATGGAAGACAAATGCGGTGGACTTAACGCATCCTTTTGCATTGTGGTCTACTTATAAATGCTTGCTGGCTTTAATTACAAAGCTCTCACTTTAAAACAACAGAGAAATACTGCCTACTAAGATACGGTTCCTCACTCTCCCCGCCTCCTCCAGCACCACCCCTTCTGCACCCCAATCAAGGCTTATTTTTCTAAAGGTGAGAAATGGAACACTTTTGAAAAGCCAGTCTGCACTGCCTGGTGTACAATACTGTACCCAGGACTCAGAAGGAACAGGTGTTTATAAGGAACACCAAGGTGGATGTGTGCTCATCAGGAGTAGATCTCTTTTTCAGTAGTGCAAAGAAACCTAATTTAATTACTAGTACAATCCAAACGTGGCAAATTGCCCATTTAAAACCACAAAGACAAAGCCAACCAGTCAGTCAGAGGATGTCTTTCTCAGGTTTAAATTAGAGTATTTCATTTCTTTAAAAATCTGAACAATACATTTACAGAAGATTTATTGATACATTAACCAAAGTGAAGGTTTCCATGGCATCCTGGAGGGACACTTACATTAAAAGTCATATTTGGCAAGTATTCGTTATGTAAAGAGCTTTCCAAGACTGGTGCAGGAGAAGCTCTTCTCCAGGAGAGTTCCATGTGGTGTGAAATCGGCACCGTTCTAATCCCATACAATCTGGCCAGTCCTGCTATGGTGAAAAGCACTTTACAAATGTTTAATGCTGGAATTTTATAATGACTGGTTGTTTTCTTGCTTTTTTTCATCCCGTCGTAAGTGATTACATGTTGACACAAGGACACATGGCTATCTTAGATCCACAGCACATTAAAGAGTGTGTTTGCTCTCTCACTCCCCGTCATTCCAATTAAGTTGGTGAAAAATGTAACTTTAGTATTTTACAGGACATGGTAAAGCGGTTTCATCTAGGTGATGTCTATATTATAAAAATAAAATAAAATAATATAAATATGTAACACAAACCCAGTGCCTATTGTTAAATAAAATATACAATAAAAACAGACCTTTTAGGATGATTTGTTTTGAAATATGCTGATATAATTTAATTATAAAACACTGGAAAACAATCTTGAGATTAAGCGGGGGGTAACCCGATTTCTATGCCAATAAAAAGGTAAGTGCATAACATTTTGCAATGCAATACATTGATGAAGGTGAAGATTACAGTCATATTAAATTGCCTATGTAGAAATGCATCAAGGAGTTCTGAAACATTATTTTATCATATTCCATTTAAAAATGTTGCTTTAAAAAAGGATTAAATCCATCAGTTTATGCAGAGTAATGTTTCAAAACTCCACCTTAAAAAATTCTTCTTAGTTATTACAGACAAAAAATGGCCAGGATGTCAAAGAACCTACTCTGGTGACATAAAAAAATGTCCTTTCTCAGTATACAGTGGATTCACTGTGTAAACTACTCCACATAAAGAAATATAATTTTTAAAAATTCCACCAGGAAGCAGCCACACTTGTGGGGTTGGGGGTAGGGGATGGATGAGTGTGTGTACACACTTGTGTATATATATATTATAATATATATTATATTATCCATAACATATTATACATATTATAATATATATTTTATATATATACACATACATAGACAGGCATACATACACACAGGATCTGAATGTTTATGGAAATCGTTTTTAAATTAATAAAAAAAGGAAATGAAATCACAGGAGTTTGTAGCAGGATAACAGTCTTTTCATTTTTTGTTTCTTTTTTTTTAATGACAGGATTAAAAATAAATGCCCATCAGGAAGGAGAATCCAAAACGTCCCCGAAACTATACAATGTAACTTGTTAGGTCCAGCAAATAGGATGTCATGTCAATGATCTGATCGAGAATACCTGCCCTGGTCACTCTGCGGATGTTTCTATCCAGTTGCTCACATTGAGGTCCCAGGTATCCTTTTTTACATAGGCACTTGTTTGGTCTAATGCAAACTCCTCCGTGGCGACAGGCTGGTTCACATTTTGCTAGAAAATAAAAGGAACAAAATCAAATCCTGTGAACGTACAGATAGAGGAATAGAAATTCACTCTTGATGGATGGTTGTCTCAAAAACTTCTGATTGGAGTCTTGTAATTTTTTTAAAAGGCTGACTATTCCTTTCGTTTAGGTGGGCACTACAAGGGCTACTCATGGACCCAATACCACTTGCGATCATCATGGGAGCTTAACCTGCTCTGTTCCTGACCTGGGCTGGTTCACTCCTCCTTAAAGCAACTTGGTGGCACCTCTGGTCCCAAGGTCTCACCATATTAATGCTTAACTTACTCTGGATATTAATTAGCATAGTCCACTGTAGCTCAGATTTCTTTATCTCAAATAATTGATGAGTCTCAGCCTTCCTTGGGATTACAAGGTATGCGACTATTGATCAGTGGCCAAGAATTTGTTGTTTACATTGTGCCTGGGATAGTGCTAAGCCTCAGATCCTACCAGCTATTAGAAGGTTCAATTGCTTTATTCCTCCTTTAATTCAACTCTGACACAAAAACATTCATTTCTGAGAATCTCTGAGTTTTAGCTACTTTATCCTTGTGCACAATTTAAAACCAGATTAAATTAGTTTGATCAGAAAGGAAGAAGTAAAATGAAGAAAGGAAGAAAGGCAATAAAGTACAAAGGAAGAAATATTCAGAGGTAATAAAATTTTAGACAGATAACAGAAAAAAAATCACAGAATAAAATGTTTTTCCCCTTATTCCTTCTTAAATCATTTTGTTACATACTATGGGGTTATACAAGATTTTATTCTTTACTATATATACTTGATTATTTGTTTTTATTCGTAGTAATTAAATTTAGAATAAAATTTAAAATACAAGGTTTATCTAATTCTAAATATTAGGCTACATCGAATTTAAGAGAATGGATCTTCAAAATAAATAAAAATGATATTAAGGGGGCAGCTGGGTAGCACAGTGGATTGAGAGTCAGGCCTAGAGACAGGAGGTCCTAGGTTCAAATCTGACCTCAGACACTTCCCAGCTGTGTGACCCTGGGCAAGTCACTTGACCCCCATTGCCTAACTCTTACCACTCTTCTGCCTTGGAACCAAGAGTATTGACTCCAAGACAGAAGGTAAGGGTTTTAAAAAATGATATTCAAAGAGGTTTTGAGTAATAGGAATGGCACAAATTTTTTTTATCTGAAATAAAACTAAATCCAATTTAAATGAGTAGTTTTATTTTTGTTGGCAAGACTCAACCTCAATATTTGAACTTCTTTTCCCCTAGTAGTTTGTTTTTCTTTTCTATGATGACTTCAAATCTAACATAAATGCCTCTATTTCTGTGAATCTCAGGTTTAGCTAATTTATTCTTGTACACAATTTAAAATCCAATTAAATTAGTTTGATCAGAAAGAAGAAAAAAGAAGTAAAGAAGGTAAGGAACTAGGAAAAAATATCCAGAGGTATTACTTTCTTATGTATGAAATTATGCAATATTACATTTGTAAATTTTCCCTCAATTTCATGACATTAATGTTAACCCAAATATATATATATATTTTAAACCTGTCTTAGAATGAATACTAAGTTTGGGTTCTAATGAAGAAATGCAAAAAAGTCTAAGCAACTGGAGTTAAGTGACTTGCCCAGGGTCACACAGCTAGGAAGTATCTGAGGCCAGATATGAACTCAGGAACTACTCCCTCTCCCCTAGGCCTGACTCTATCCATTGAGCCATCTACTGCCCCTTAGTCCACATCATTTTAACCCTTCTTATACAATCCTTAAGTGCAACCTAAATATCAATTTGTGTCAGTGAATGTTTGGGAAAAGGTCAATTTAGGGATAAATTGCTTGTGCAAATGGAAGGAAAACAAATGGAAAGGAAATAGGTAACCACACAAGCCCATGATGCTATGCCAATATATAGGAGAATTTCCTCCTCTCTGAGGCAGAAGCTGGCTTGTGCTATGTATGAATAAAAGTTGTGTATGAAATCTGAAAATCTGTAACAGAAAAGAATTTAGAGATCATCTTAGTCAGATTCTATCCCCTCTAAGTCCTTCCATTACAGATAAAGTTGGCATACAGACATCTATGAAAATAAGGGGAAAACTTCCTTTAGAAGCCTTGCAAAAGAGTGTCCTTTGGTGCTTTTGCAAATCAATCAATGCCGTTTCAACTTTAGAAGTTTCTTGAAACAAATGACTGGAGTGGAATTGTTGAGAATGTGAGAGTCTACACAAACGCTGCCTTTCCCCCTCACCCCAACTTCCAGATTCCAAACCCTTGCAGTTACAGCGAAATACTAACCAATTCTGCAGAAGTCACCCTCCCAACCTGGACTACAGCAGCATCTTCCAGTAGGAGTACAGTAGCCATTTCGACAAAGCCGAGAGCATTCCGATGTCAGGGGCTGTACAGGCTGAATGCTGGTTCTGCATTCTTCAGGCATTAAAGGTCTGTGAAAAACAAAGAAATAAACAATCAAATAAAAGCAAAATGTGTATTTCCCCTAAAAAGCCAGTCTTGGAAAGAAAGCCAGTGATTTCATAACTTAAAAAAAAAGACTTTTTTTGGTTTCGCTCTACACACACACACACACACACACACACACACACACACACAGAGTACACAACTGTTTTCAAGGACCCATTCACAAAGATGTACAGCTTTTCATTAAAAACAAATGAAAACCACACACATACACATACCAGCAAAGAGAAACAAACTTGTTTGAAACTCTATGAAATTTTTTGAACTAGATGAAAGATTTTAAGGACCAGTTGATCCGAAACATCAATTTTCTGGATTCTAATGGCACACTGGCATGTTTCTATTTAGTGGCCAAGAATGCCCAGTCAATTTCACTCATGAAAATGGAGATTTGGAAACAATTAAACAAACAAACGAAGAACTTCAGGTCTAGAAACATTTCACATGTGCTCTGCAAAATTTTGTCACTCTTGTTGTCTAACAAGAAATGGAGAGTAGAAATGAGCCTTGTATGGCTGGATAAATTTGCCATTTTAATGTTTACTTGTTATTTTTTAAAAGTGACTTGATTTCCTTCAGTCTCACTGTGGTTTAACCCATGTCTCTGGCCTCTGCTAATCTGCATGATTATTCTAACTATGATCAGATAATGTATAAGACAGGTAGGTAAAGGAAATACCAACCTGATTCCATGTTAGTAACGTATTATTAAACTTAAGTTAAAAGATGACTTAATATTAGTTATAATTTGTATAATATTAGCCAACTCTTCTTACACAGAGGAGGGTCTATGATTTCATCAGTGGGATGGACTCCTGTACTGGGAATTTTCTTCTCAAAAACAGGCTATAATCTTTTCAGGACTTAGCAGATAGGTCCTCTGATGGGGTGGGCAGGTGGTGCAGTGGATAGAGCTCCTGGCCTGAAGTCCTGAGGACCCAAGTTCTAGTTATTTAACGAGTGAGTTATTTAATCTCAATCTGCCTCAGATTCCTCATCCATAAAATGAATTGGAAAAGGAAATGGCAAACCACTGTATTATCTTTGACAAGGTGACCCAACTGAAACAACAGCAACAAAATCTCTAAAGTTATAACTTGCTGGGACACACTAAACCTCAGAGGCAAAATATGAACCCAGAACTTCCTTGTGCCAAGTCCAATTTATTTTCTAACATTAATACCACATAATTACTAATTATCATAAATGACAGCACCATTTATAATCATTCATGATATATATATATATATATATATGCTAGTTAATGATTATTATGATTAGTAATAATGAGAGAGGCAGAAGTATATTGGAAGTAGGTAAGAACATTTTTATTTCTATTTTTCGAGTTGTAGATTTTTTTTTCACATTTCTCACTAATTGCCTATATTTATGGATGAAACCAAGATACTTTAGGAAGAATCTTTTTTCAGAAGATCTGGCTCCTGCTGAAATCACATGCACTCACCAGATTGGAATTATCTTTTACAACTGACTGTTGTTACCTAACCTTTGGACCACAAAAATGAGCAGGCTCCTCCCCCTTTTTTATCAGTCCCTGCAACCCCCCACCCAAGTAAGAATGCGGAATTCATTTAACTAATATAAACAAGAAGTTTTCATCGCTATCCCAAATGACCACCCCCAGGATGACCAGCCCTGTTGCTATGACTTCTGGAGTACCATAACAAAGAAAACACACAAGGTGATAATTATAGGTCAAAACTCCCACAAGAGGTAAATTATAGAGCCGTGCAGAGATAAGCAAGCCAATTAAACCAGACGGCTCAGCTCCCTTAAGACATGTTACTTTTTTATGTTCCTGTGGCAATATTAAGAGCAGCGATAATAGCACTTCAGAATAATATGGAATCCAAACGATGCCTCTGGGCTATTTCTGTACTGGCTCAGAAGATTATATTGTTTGCAAAATTACTTAAGACCATAGAGCTCTTCTCTTCCCCCAAATGTCCACCATGTTTCTGTCAGACATTCTATTTCTAGTGTGCTTTTCAAGTACTACATCTGACACTCTCACAGACTCCCAGATTCTTTGCTTTAGAATGGCAGTTCTGGATGAAAAGCTCCTAAGGAATTCCATAAGATTAATTCCACTTTCATTCCAAGGTTCTTTCTAAATATTTTCTCTCTTCTTCCTCAGAGAAGCAACTTCCTTTTGGGATGGAGAAGACCTTAAGTGCTCCCATGATGCTAAAGGGACTAAACAGTGTGGGTTGGCTAAAAGTCAGTATTAGCCAGCTAGTTCCGTATATTAGGAATATTTTTCTGTCTGTGTAATAAATACATTAAGGGGCTTGTGTCCTATGGAATACAGTCTGAGATCTTTCTTGATATGCTGATCTCTCCCTCCTTCTGGAAACTCTTCTCCTGAAGTATTTGATCCTACTTTATGCTTCTTTTTCTAACTTCTCAGTCTTCTTTGTAGGTTCATGATCCAGACCCCATCTCCTCTAAGTGAGTGTACTCCAAGGGTCTACATTGGGTCCTATACTCTTTTCTTCATACACTTTGAGTGTACGATCTCATTAGTTCCTATGGATTCAATTGCCATCTTAATGTGGATTATTTCCAAATATCCATTTTCAGCTCTGACTTAAATCTGGAGCTCCAGCCCTGCATCTCCAAGGGCTTACACAACGTCTCCATCTCAGTGTCCCATAGATCTCTCTGAAAAAGCATGTCTGAACAAATCCCTCAAACCTACCTGTAATCGTAATGATTTTTGCTGAGGGTACCATCTTTTAGTCCCCCAAATTCACAATGGAAGGTCATCCTGGATCATCACTTTCACTTATCTTCTCCCTATCCAAACAGTTGTCAACTCTTAGAAAGTCTTCCTCCACAACATCTCACAAATGCCCCCTTCTCTACATTCACACCACAACCTTCCTAATTCAGGCTTTTGTTCCTATGTCTTGTCTGGGTTATTGAAAAAACATCTTAAGTTGTCTCTATCTCTTGTCTCTACCCCTCTCCAATTCATCCCATACCCAGTTGCCAAAGCAGTATTCCTAAAGCACACATCTTTCTCCTGCTCAGGAAGTTCCAATGGCTCTATCTTGCTTCTAGGCTAAAATAATATCCTTCAGCTTCACATTTAAACCCTTCCCAATCTGTCACTAGCCCATCTTTCCAGGCTTTCTTCTTTATGTACCCTAGACTCCAAATTGGCTTACCCTGGCCCCTTCATTCTACATTAACCATTCACTTCTACACCTTTTCATGGGTCGCCCCCTGTCTAAAATGCTCTCTTTCCTAATTCCCACATCTTGGAACCCCTCCCTAGTTTCCTTCAAAGTTTAATTCACATCCTGCCTCTTCCAAGGCCCTTTTTTGGATCTTTCCAGTTGTTAGAACTGCCCCCCTCCCGATTTGCTTTGTATTTATTTTATAGAAATCCTGTGATTTGCAGTATTCCTGTGGTAGAACTAAAGGTCTTTGAGTGCAAGGGTTATCTTATTTTGTTTTCATATCCCTAGCCTATAACACATTGCCTGACACACAACTGGCATTTAACAACTGCTTACTAATTGATTTATATATTTAAATCAGATTCTGATGCAATTATCTTCTATTTGTTATAGAAGGGGTATAAGAATGTAGCCTTTACTATCTTCTGGGTCTCCTTTATTTTTTTTTTAATATGAAAAGACTTTTCATCAGTTCATGGATATCCTGATTGGAAACCCTAAAGGATCTATGACTTCCACAATTTGGAGAATCTACTTAATAAAATCCATCCTGAAGTAAAGAGAGTTGGAGGGAGCCATATAGTATTTTGGGTGAGTCCCCTGTGGTGAACTTATTAGAGAACTTATGGGAAGATGTGGATGGAAGTTGGACATGAGAGGCAGGAAAGAATGAGCCCAGTATGTTGTCATTGAGATCAAAGATCAGAAAGAGTTCCCGAACTCTGATTTGATAATCCCAGACTTGATGAGGCCCTGAATAACTTAGTAGATAAATCCTAGGGAGTTGCCTGAGGAACATTGAAGTTAATTGACTTGTCTAGGGTCACAAAGCTAACAAGGGAACCCAGGTGGCGTTTACATCTGAGATTTCCTGATGCTAACTAAGTCTGACTACTCAATTCAGGCCCTTCTCTGATGCTTCATCAAGGAATGAAGGAGACCATGGAATATATGCTCTGGCAAGTCCCAGCAAGCCAAAAAGACCTCAGTACAAAACCAGTAATCATCTTTATGTCTGTGACCTAAAAGATTAGTTTAGCCAAGTATGGAGAGGCCTAACACCAAAGTAATAATAATAGAGTAGTAATAATAGCAACTAGTATTTCTAGAAAACTTTAAGGTTTTGCAAAGCACTTTACATAGGCTGAAACCAAGAAAAATATGGAAGATGAGATAGCTCTGTGATCATTTCCACAGATCAAAGCAACTCATGAACATGCTCTACAAAGACAATTGACCTCTGAGAAGACCTCATTAAGTACCGATTTATACAGTACCTTCAAGTTTGCCAAGTAACTCCTTTGATCCTTACAGCAACTTCAGGAGCTAGGTGCTAGCATTATTCCATTTTACAGATGAGGAAAATGAGGCTGAGAGAGATTCAGTAATTTATCTAGATTCATATAATTAGGTAGTGTCTGAGACAGGAATTAAACTCGTCTTCCTGAATCTTAGTTTAGTGTTTTCTATCTACTATACTACCTAGCTGCCTATATACAAATCATCATGTTTGTATAATACTTAGGTGATTGCTCCAATTAGACCTGGGGCAAGTTCCAAATTCATATGTGACAGAATACAATTGATTACCAATTTAGTTGAGTGGATGCTGTCATGGCCAAAAACCATTCACTACTTCACAGTCAGCTTTTAGGTATGACTGTCTCTCATCACTTAAAGGGGCCCCACCTTACCTCTGAGAGTAGATAATAGTCTATTATCAGAAAAATAGTGGAAACCTTTCTAGCATTGTAGGACCTACCAAAGCTTGTATTCTGCTGCAATAGCCTTCAATACCCAGGGAACCACCTTCTTCCCTAAAAGACTAGGTGGTATAGTTGATGAAATGGAGAGACGACAGAAAGTCTAGAGGTCAAATGCTACCTCAGATACTGTTTTACCCTGGATGAGTCACTTAATTGCTCTCAGTTTCCTTATCTGTAAAATGAAGATAATAAGAGTATCTACTAGGAAGGATTATGGTGAGGGTCAAAAGAGATAATATAGGCAGAGTGCTTTCAGAACCACTTTAAACACTATATAAATGCTATGTGGCATCAGGTGGGATTTCTGTGGGGGTGACCAGTAGGTCACATGCATACTTAGCTCCTCCTCCTTGCATTTTCCTAGGTGCCAGAATCCAGAGATATAGAACAGTCAAAGGTGCAGGGCAGACTCTGGGTGATGCAAAACCAGTGATCCATTTAGCTTGTGGTTCAAATGACTTTTCCTCTAGCCTATGACCAACTGAGTGAAGCTTGAGGGATACAAACATCACTTAGGAGAGGTAGGATGCTGTGGGGAGATGCAGTAACAAAACCAAACTGAATATAGTTTGAAGAGTAAAACATTGATGTGTGGTTGTGGTAAGAAAGATGAGGATGAGTCAGAGAGAAGGAATCACACAGCACACTTTTCTATAGAGCTGAATAACTGATTCTGTGTCTCTGCCAGTTTTCTAAACTTCCCTGATGTTTCATCTACGTCAAACACCCAATTATTTAGATTCCTACAGATAAGGATTTTCTGATTTTATCTGTGATTTAACATCCAATATTTGATGAACCTCTATGTCTGTTTGTATAGATAGGCTCAAAGAGCATAAATTTCAAGGCTGAAGGGACCTAGTCAGCTACCTTTATTGTACAGATGAGGAAACTGAGGCTTAGGGAAAGGAAGTTGCTCAATTAAAAGATCTGGGATTTGAATATAGGCCATCTTATTCTGAATCTTGTGCTCTTTCCACCACATCACACTGCTTCTTGTACTCATAAATTTTTGTTTATGAAAATGTAGCCTCTCTAGGACTTGCTTCATTGCCTCATCATGCTATGCCTGTGGAGTAGAAGTCCTGGAAGATCCAAATAAGCCAGAAGGGTTTTGAGTATGGCAGTGGCTGCCTGAGAACCAGGCTCAGCATGGGTGGGCTCACCAGCAGGTGATCAATTCTTCGGCTATGACAACCCATAAAACAGAAAAATGCAGAATGGCCCTCAGTCTTGGGTGGCCTCTTTCCATTGCTAAAGTGATAATAGAGTGGTAGAAATGGATGCAGAGGGTCCTAAGAATAACAGAATTTTTAGATAATCTAGAAACAGGAATTTATCTATTTGGATGTGTTCTTAATTTTTTTTCTGTGTCATAGACCCCTTCTGAAGTCTGGTGAAACTTGTGGGCTCCTTCATAAAAGCATAAAGCAACAATATAGTGTTTCAAAGGAACTCAGTTACATTAGAAGAGTTATGAAAATATTTTTAAACTTTGTGGTATATCTAGCAAGTAGCAAGGCTAATAATTACAGTCATTTTGAAATAGTGATGAGCTTAAATTATGTTTTGAGATTTGTTCAGCCATAATGTTATGATATAAAAATATCTCTGCTTTTTATTGGCAACAAAGTAATAGGAACTGCTACCACTACTACGGCTTGTAGCCTGTGTTCAAAATGAAAGGAAATGCTAAATTACTGTTAGAGGATAATGAAAATAAAGATAATTTTTCCCCCATCCAAGGAACTCTTGTGAATACCAGGTTAAGAACCACTGATATGTAGAAAGTCCTTCAACAAACTGGGTAAATACCTTGGGAAGCATTTATGGGAAGACACAGACAAGAATCACTTAGGAGGAGAAGGCATGGATGGATTGTTATCTCCGCTATCCCCTTTGATGAGGCCATGTATTCACTGATATATTAAACTTAAAAAGTACAGATTACTGTGGAGGGTTCCTTTTACTGTTCACTTGAAATTTTGGCCTAAACTCTTGGCAAAATTCTTTTTTCATTGATATTATAATTGATTTTTTAACTTTCTTATGCTCCATATAATTTAAAAACATTGTTAGTCCATTTAGATGATAAAATACTAATTTTATTTAACTTATTTATAATTCAGAAGGATTTCTGATGCCAGTAATATAGGCATCATCCCCCTCACCCCCCCCCCCCCGCATCTGACCTAAATCCTTACTATTAACTTTTTGTTATTTCTCTTTGGATCTCTGATTTCACTAAAATGAGAAACTCCCCTCACCAAAACAGATTCACAGTAGTTTCTATCTTATAGTCTTTGGGAATTGAATATAATTACATTTTGAGAGTATTAAAATCAATTTTGCTAATTATATTTTAATATGCAATCAAATGTACTAGACAATTTTGACATCAAACTTCCATGGCCCTCATCATCTCTCCTTTCCATTTTCAAGTGATGTAGGGACATCTTTACTGATTGTTTCTTCCAGTCTGAATATTACTAACTGGGGCTTTGAAAGAATAACCAGAAATGGCAAATGAAATGCCAACATTCATGAAATTCTAACTTCAAATTTGCTAAGCAAAGACTATATATTTTATGTTTAGAAATATAAAGGTTCTCTTTTCATAAAATGCAGTCCAATAAGTGTGATTCAATTTAATTCAATCCATTTAACAAATGCTAAGCATCTACAATGTGTAAAAACTAGAGATAAAAAGAAAAAAGATGATCAACTTCTTGGCAATGGTCTAGAAGTGGGAACCAATATTCATTCCTCTCTGGCATGAGCTCCTGATTCTCTGGACTTTTTTCTCTACCATGACCTGTCAGGCAACCTTCTGAGTCTGGAAGTTGACTTTATCCTTGAAAGTCCCTTCCTCTGATTGGTCAGTTTCTCCTGGAGCTGCCATTTTAAGGAAAGTGCCCAGACTCGCTATCTTCACTTCATTCTTGTTTGGCTTTTGCTCCTGACTCTTCTGAACTTCTTTCTCCTTCCCCTTCTCTCCTTTCCCTGCTGTTCCAATTTTCAGTTTTATGTTGTCCTTCCACATTAAAATGGAAGCTCCTTGAGGCCCCAAACTATCTTTCTTTTTGCTTGTATTTGTGTTCCCAGCACTTAGCACATTGTCTGGTACATACATGTTTAATAAATATTTTTTGACCTCATTGAACATGTTCATGACTAAGAATATGCTCTAAGATATGTTATATTAATTATGTTTCAGTGTTCATTCAAGGGACTGGACCAGCCTGAATGGTTTCACGAATAGTGTAGTCTATTGAAAAATTTCCTTTAATATTTTCAATCTACAAGTAAGCAAAAGTCCTAAAATCTTCATTATATGAAGTCAGTAGGCAGTTTTTTAGACACACAACTCCTTCCTAAGAGTATTTTTAGGTTTAGAGTCTGAGGTCTAATTGTTTATTGCTTTTTCCATATCCCCTACCCTTATTTAAGTCAGGAACATGTATTTCTTAATCTTATCAAATATGAAAAACAGTCATCTGTAGATAACTGTGCAATACCCTCTCTCCCTCCCTCCCCTCCCACTCCTTTCTCTGTCTCATAGTTATCAATAATTAAACAAAATTAAATAACAAAAAATGAGTTTTCAGAAAACTGTCTTAGACCACATTTAGTGGATCACAACATTTGTAAACTTTTTTTAAAATAAGGGAAATAACAGTCTTTGAATTTTCACCATAGCCACAAAGAAGAAAGAATGAAATATTGGAAGCATAGTTAATATCAGACCAAGTGTGTGACCAAATGTATGTCAACATGAGGATCTTTGATATCTTGTTCTTTTGGGTAAAAAAAAAAAACCCAAATTCATTCATAAAGACTTTCATGAAAATACCCACAGTACTATTAGGTCATAGGATTTAGAACTAGAAAGGACCTTAGGAGTCACATTCCCCAGCTCTTCAACACAAATTAGGGAACTAAAATCCCTGAGAGATTATTGTTACTCATGGTCATGGGCAATAAATAGCAGACCCATAATTTGAACACAGGTCCATGGACTCTAAATTCCATAATTGTTTCTGTGGTACCACATTCTCTCCCTATAGTCATTTCCTAGCACAGTTATAAAAAAAAGATATTTTATTGACTTACCAAAAATTGCTTTTAGCAATAATAGAGGTGGCAACTCTACATTAAACTTTACTTCCTCTCTTTTTAGGATATGTGAAATTCCTCTAACAAAAGCAGCCTGAGGTTTAAAAAGAATTTAAAGGAAGGAAGGGGGAAAAAGCTATAATCAAATGAAAAGTCTATGGAAAACCACCAGGCAGATGGGGGTAGTATCATTATAAATATTGACGAAGTAGGCCTTATAATACAGAATGAAGAAGAGGGTGTGAAAAGATGAGGCTGGCTCAGGCCTTGAATTATATTATAATGTAGCAGTCATCAAAAAACCATCTGGTATTGGTTAAAATATAGAGATAGATCAATGGAACAGACAAGACAAGGGAGAATTAGAAACAATGGAATTCAAAAACTGTTTGATAAACTGGAAGACATGAATAACTCAGGAAAGAAATCCCTATTTAATTAAAAACTTCTGGGAAAGCTAGAAAGCAGTTAATCAAAATTAGGCTTAGACCGACACCTTACACCATTTCTACAATATATTCCAAAATCCATTTGAAATGGATATATGACCTCAATATTAAAGATGACACTATTTTAAAAATAGAAGAGAATTAGATCATATATTTCTCCCCACTATGAGTAGGAGATATATTCTTAAACAAAGTTTGAAGACAATTATAAAAAATAAAATAGATAACTTTTATTACATGAAACCAAAAGGTTTCTACTGAAGTGAAATTAATGCACGTAGGATTAGAGGGGAAATGGCCAAATGGGGGTAAAAACCTTTGTATCAAATTTCTCTGTTAAGAATTTGGTATCCAATTAGAACAATTAACACATATGTATGTATGAAGGTAAGTATACTTATATGTTACATATATGTGATCAAAAGTCATTTCCCAATAGGCAAGTAGTCAAAAGATAGGAATGGTTTTCAAAAGAATTTTAATATATTAACAACATGAAATAATGCTCCAAAACACTAAGAGAAATGCCAATCAAAATATCCTGAAGTTTTATCTGATACCTTAAAACTGGTAAAGATGGAAGTAGTATATTTTGGAGGGGGTGTGCAATTATAGGTATACTAGTACATTATTGGTGGAGTTATGAATTGGTGTAACCATTCTGGAAAGCAATTCTACCAAGTGACTAAAATGTTTATACCCTTTTACCCAGAGATTCCATTACTAGGCTTGTACCACAAGGGGGCCATTGAAAAGAAGAAAGTCCTTATCTGAACGTAAGATATTTATAGCAGCACTTTTTGGGGTAGTAAGGAAGTAGAAACAAAGTAGATGTTCATCCATTTGGAATGACTAAACAAATTGTGGAACATGAACATAATAGAATGTTATTCTATAAAAATAATTAATATGATGAACACAGAGAAGAATGGAAAAGATCTGCACTAAGTGATTCAGAGGGAAGTAACAGAGCCAAGAAAACAATGTATACAATAACTACAACAATGTAAATCGAAAGAATAACTTCACATATACTTAAAACCAAAAGTAAATGTTGCAAAATTATAAAAAACAAGCATAGTTTGCATCTCTACCCCACTCCTTTCTTTGCAAAGTTGAGAGGTCCAGAAGCATTGCACATTTATGAATGTCTATATGTCCACACATATGTATGTGTATATATGTAATATATGTGTATATTACACACACATATACACACACACAGAAAATACATCTTTTCAGACATTTTAAAAACATTATTTGTTATATTGGATGGTTTTCTGCTAGTGAGAGAAAGATGGAGAAGAGGAGAGTGGGGTAGACTATAATGATTTTAAAAACTATCAATAAAAAACTTATTTAAATAAAGAACAGATGGGGCTTTGTTTCATTTTTATTTTGGTGTCCATGTGTAATTGTAAGTGAAGAAGTAGCATAATGGAAAGAGCATTGAACTTTGAGTCCAGAATTGGGGTTCAAATCCCAAATCTGTCACTAACTAATTTTGCTTTTGGACAAGTCCCTAGAGGTACCTCGATGGGTCTTACTCTCCTCATTTATAAAAACGAAGGAGTTGGATTAGATGTTTTTTTTTTTTTTTAAGGTTTCTTCTAAGTCCTAACATTCAACAAACAAGAAAGGATTCCATTCTGGATTTATTTGTGAAGGTCTCAGATTTTAACCTGTACTGCTTGGTGGGAGACTGAAGATGCTGGCAGGCACAGAATTTTTGAAGACACATAAGATTTTACTCTTTTTTTTCCAAGACCTTTTCCTTCTCCTTTGGGAGGAGAGGTGAATTAGCATTGACACCTTGCCTTCTTCGGGCTTGCAGAGGCAAAAGTGTAAGAGAATTCTCTTGGAAACAAGGAAAGCCCTTTAAAAAGGTATTTTTTTCTGGCACAGTTTGCCTGGATAGATAACTTACTGCTCTTAGGAATGGTATCCATTATCTCAGTGGGGAGATACTGAAAGTCTGCAAATGAGGTCAGTTCTCCTAGTGGGAGACATATTTCGAGCCCCCGTGGGTTTATCTCAGGTTAGTCTATGCATTGTTTTTAAAGTTTTCTAGTACTGTCACATTCAAATAGTTGTTGAATATATGAATGAACAGACTACAGAATGATACAGCTTACCTTATGTGTCTAGTTCTGCATCTCAACGTGGGTTAATAATGATTCCCACTCACGTTTACAAACAGAAGTAAATACACAACAGAGCTTTGGAATTCAGAGGGTGCTACAATTGTCATCTTGGAGATAGACTCTTTCCTCTGCATATCCCATGCCCAGAGGTGGTATCCTAAATCCAGAGCACTCTTATCCTACTTCCAGCAGCCTAGGAAGCATTTTGGCTTATTTTGTCCTCCTCTCCCCTATTCCTCCTTTGTCATTTGTTGACTTGATTGAACTAAGAATGAGTAGCTAAGAATATCCTACAAGATATGTTTACTAATTATGTTTCAACATTCATTCAAGGAACTGGACCAGGCTGAATGGCTTTTTAATGAATAATGTAGTCCATTGAAAATGTACAAAAATTGTTAGCTGTGGCTCTATAAAATCCTTCCTTGCTATATCTCTGTGAAATAAGGGAGCAAGTATTATTATTTTTTAAACCCTTACCTTCTGTCTTAGAATCAATACTGAGTGTTGGTTTCACGGCAGAAGACTGGTAAGGACTAGGCAATGGGGGTCAAGTGACTTGCTCAAGGTCACAAAGCTAGGAAGTGTCAGGTCAGACTTCTGGCTTCTTGGCCTGGCTCTCAATCCACTGAGCTATCCAAGTGCCCCTGCAAGTATTATTATCATGCCCATTTTACAGACAAAGAAATTGATGTGTAGTGGAAAGGCTCTGGAGTCAAAGGACCTATGATCCTATCCTGGCTGTGCTGCATATAAGCCAGTGTGACATTCATTGGACAAGTCACTTCATCTCATTTTCTCCATCTATAAAATGTCCCTTTAGGTTTAAATTTACCTATGATGCTATGACTTGCCTAAACCTACATTGCTCATTAGCACCTGAACCAGGATTTGAACCTAGATCTTCAAGCCCAGTTCTATTTATACTTCAATATGTTGCCTGCCTCTATTGGCCTAGGTGAGACTTCCCATTCTACATCATCATTCCTTTAGAAATCTGCTAAAGAAATGAAGTAATTCTGAGCCACGGAAGTAATTCTGAGCCACCACTATGGTGTTAATAAAAGGTTAAGAATGATACAGAATTATTTTTCTGCTATATTAGAAAGTCTTTAAGTATATAATTAAAGATTAATTATTATATTAAGAAGAAAGAGAATTTGAGTTGATGAATAACTATGACTCCACTTCAGTCTTCTTTGTCTGCACTATATGACTTCTAGGCTCTAAAGCACTGTCGTTGCAAAGCTGGATACCTCTGAATGTACCTTTGTAATAATGGATACCCATTATTTCCAATGAGTTTGCATTCAGTACTAGACTGTGAAGGGGGAAAAACTTCCCAGGATCAAGTTAATTATTCTACAAAAGTGGGGAGTCACAATCAGAGGCTCGAATGGATTTATTGGGTGACAAATCTTCCTTTTATTTATGCTGCTTCCTTTCTGCCTAATACCTAAGGTGAAAACTCCACACTAAGTATTCTTCCTCCCGTCTCTCCATCTCTCCTCTTGTTTCCTCTAGGCTGGGATTCTATCAGGCCTATCCCAGTCATCCCAAATTTTCTTCTTGTCATATCAGTTTACCTGTGAAAAGAAGAATTCTGCAACACTCGAATTTCTATGAGGCCACTTTGTAGCATTCAGTGAAATGACAACACAATCCATCAACTGCCTTTTGGCTGCCAAGCATCTCATCCATTCAAAATAAAACCCTGCTGCAGTGGGAAGGACGAGGTTAGTGCAGTGAATACCTGGAGAGCTAGCCATGGTATGTGACCCTGGATTTGCCGCTCATCTCCACTGTTTGATCTTGTGGTGCAGTGCCACAACACCATTTTACTGCCAGTTCCTTTCAAGTAATATTTCAGATGTCACAAGAAATTCAATATTTCTGAAGAGACTCCATGCATTCTGCACTTGTGGAATGCCCTATTTTTCATTGTAGTTCCTACCTGAGTACACATTTAAAATATTTTCTGGCACGTCTTTAATGTGAGGATGACTGAAAATCATGGGCATCTATATAGAACAGGAACTTGTAACCTAGGGTCGGGTCTGTTAAATTGTTTTTAAAATATTTTGAAAATTACATTTCAAAATAATTTGTTTCTTGTAATCCCTATCATTGTTTCCTTGTAACACTATGCATTGTATTGTATGCTTATTAAGTCATTTTTCTAGGAAGGGGTTCACAGGCTTCCCCAAAATACCAAAAGGGTCCATGACATAAAAAAATGTTAAGAATGATATAGAATGGCTTTCCTGTTATAATATTAGAAATCCCTTAAGGACTCAATTAAAGATTAATTAAAATTAAGTACAGAGACAACATGAGTTGAAGAATAACTATGACTGCTCCATTGAGTGGTGTAGATTCATTCTTCTTTGTCTGGACTACCCAATTTCCCTGTTCTTAGTAATGACATCACTTCATTGCTTATAAGTACCCTTTAGCAACATGAAATTTCCTTCCTTATCTCTTTTAATAAGATCAATTTCTACTTCAGTTTTGCCTGGTGTCATGATTACTATTTCTGCTTTTATTACTTTAGATGATGCATAATAAATTCTGCTCCAGCCTTTTACCTTGAATCTGTGTGTGTCACCCTGCCTCAAATGTGTTTATTTTAAATGACATATAGTAGGATTCTAGTTTTTAATCCATCCTGCATCTCATTCACATTCAGTGTTGTGATTACTATGTAATGCCCTCCATAGTATTATTCACTTTAGACCTTGCTCTATTCCCTTTATCTCTGTTCCTCCTCACCAGTGTTTTGCTTTTTGTTGCCCCCCTCCTTCTCCTTCCCTCCAGTTGCCTCCCCTTTCCCTAGTCTTACTTCCCTTCTACTTCTCCGTGGGGCAAGATAGAATTCTATACTCCAATGAGTATATTTGTTTTTCTTTCTCGGAGCCAGTTATGATGAGAATAAAGTTTAAGCATTGCCCGTCACCACCCTTATCATCCCCTCTCTCTAATGATTTTTCACACCTCTTGATGTTATGTAATCTATCGCATTCTCTCTCTCCCTTCCCTTTTCTCTCAGTGCGAAGCTCTCTTTCAGCCTTGCTTGAGGTCTATAGACAGAGATGTAATTAGGGATTTTTGTCCCTAGGGCAAGTGACATGAAGCGTTTCCTTAGCTGAAGTAGAGGGATGTTACCCTTTTGGGGAGCACAGAGACATGCCAGATTGCTGCTGGAGAGACTTTGAAGGAGGGGCAAAATGAAAGAATGCTACTGAATGGAGAATGAAGCCTACACAGTGGCTTCATGTTTTACTTGAATTATATTCTTCCTAACTAGATATCAAATGGTCATTTCTATGATCCTAAAAAGATTGCAAGTGTTATCAGAGCACTCTAATAAGAGGGGTCTAAATTTAGCATTCTGGGGTAAATCAGTCCTTCTTTGTTATGGCTCTGCATGTAGACAGGGAGAGCACTGAACAAAGAGTAATAGATAGGTTTTTTAAATGAGAAAGATGTGTTGTTTTCAGAATTGTTATGTACAACAGAAATCCTCTTTGAAGAATGTTTGTGCATATCCACCAGAAAGAACTGATAGAGAAAAATAAGGAAGACATAGAAATATATATACATATGCCTTTTTGTCAAATGATGCCTTCTCTTATGAAAGGAGGAAAGGAAGAGAGGGAATTACTTGGATATCTGAATATAACAAATTAATCAATTTAATTTAAAGAATCAAATCATTTTCTATTTTAACAAAGATTTTAGAAAGCATACAGAGGAAAATGTTATTTCATATTATATAATAACCTTTGAGATTTAATTCAATAAACTTTTATTAAGTACCTATTATATGTCAAGCAGTATGCTAAACATTGGGGATATTAAAGAGTCAAAAGACAATCCCTGTGTTTACAATCTAATGAGGGAACCAGAAACATGTTTTAAAATTTCCATCATTTGATTATTTTATAGTAATTCATGAGGGCAATAAATATTTATCATAATATCATGGGTTCTTGAGTGTGTCCCATCTTAAAATAAATTTTAAATTGAAACTAATATCAATGAATTTCAAAATATAGAATTATTTCCATACCTTAATTATGATTTCACTCAAAAAAATCTAATATTTTAATTACAGTGAATTTTTTCCCTTGATGATCACAATCCTAGACCCCTAACAGGTAATTATGAATAGTGGGTAGTATGAAGTTATAGAAAGTATATTGATCATGGTTCTATCTTGACTCACCTGTGTAACTTGAATTAAGTCATTTCAACTGACTTGGTGGGTTCCTCAGTTTTCTTCTTTTTACATGGAGGATGCCTTAAGGATTAGACTAACTGACCATAAGGTCCTCTTTATATTTGAAATATATGATTCTATGGGGAAAAGCTAGAGAAATGAACTTTTAGAGGCTGCTGTTGATTTTTTCCTTTTAATTAAGAAGGAAAAATAAAACATTCTGACTTCCACCTGAAGATTTTTATAAGTATAACAATGCTTTGTTTTGTTATTATTCTTTTTTTAAAACCCTTACCTTCTTGCCTTAGAACCAATACTGTATAGGTCCTAGAGATCTCCTGCTTCTAGGCCTGGCTCTCAATCCACTGAGCAACCGAGTCACCTCCCTTTAGTTATTATTCTTAAATGTCTTACTAAAAGCAATTAACTTATTCACTCAATAAGTATTTATGAAATTCTTATTATGTACCAGATACTGTGCTACTTACTAGGGATGCTAAGTCAGAAATGAAATAGTCCTTAACTTCAAGATGCTTCCTTTCACAGGGAAGAGGGAAGGGAAAAGAATAACATCCACACAGGAGAATACAAGGGGAAGGAAGAGTGGGATAGAGACATAGGAGGGATTGGGTTAGCACAATAAAAGAACTGAGGGTAGCAGCCAGCAATGGGGATTTTGGTCTCAACAACCCATAACTCTGAATTCTGGGGACTCAGAGTGGAGTCAGAGGGCAGTAGTCTGAAATGCTGTTTTGCAAGAAGGGCAGAGACAGAACAAGTTATTTCAGATATGTCCTAGGGAAAAATGGCCTATGTATGTTGCAAGTATTCATTCCACTTTAAACATAAACTCAGCACTCCTGTTTTGAAGCCAGCTCTTGTTCCAACAATGGTCAAGGAAGGTTCAATGGCTTTTCCGGTTTGTAAGCAGACTGATTCTGAATGAAGGTATTTGACTGAGCAGTCAGTTCAAAGAATGATCAAAACAGGTAGACCATGCCTGGCTGGTCTACTTTTGCTGGGTAAATGAGCCCATGGAGTAATGCAGTAATAGGAGAAAGGAGAAAGAACAGAGAGCGATTTCTTCTTGCTCAGATGGAAGTATGAACCATCACTCATGAAACTAAAACTCTAAACACCTAAATGGTTCTTTGGATGGAACATTATTTAATGCTCTTCTTTTTGGGAAGCTAAAGTCAGAAGGGCACAGTCCTTATCAGACATGCTGTGCAGCCTAATTAAACTCTGTGGAGAGACTCAAAAAGCAAAAGCAGAAAAAGAAAGCTGGGATTTTATTACTGGCAAACTTCATATACAGAATTGAAAACATTTGTCTGAAAAATTCTTCCCCTCCATCCTACAGATAAAGTACCAAATCTTCAAGTGGATTAGCCTTAAATCGTTTTAGACTTTACTGTTGTTTGAAATAGGAAATAAAAACATTGCCTATAATTCACAAAGAAAAGAAGCAAGATCTGTACAGTAAAAGGGCACAGAAATGTGTCCAAAAAAGCCATTTTAAAGTCTAGTAACACTATTCTAAATCCCCCAATTTTGAGATAATACTCTTGGTTACATTTGATAATATTAGCAATAATATGCCATTCACTCAAACTGTTTTCTCTTACTCTCTAGCGAAGCAGCTCGATGAGAGATGGTTATGTGCCTCAGGACTATTTGTCTTTTTTTTTTTTTTTTTTGGCTAAAAGGTACTTTCACAAAACCATGTGGGATTACTTTCAGCGTGTGGGATGGAAAGGCAAATCTGCACTCCGACCCGGGGACTGCATTGTCTTATGATGTGTTGACTTCCAGTATAATCCCAAGACATTCAGGGGGTGTAATACCAGATTTTCTTTATTGTACCACAAAGAGGAATCATGGCAGGTTCTTTATAATGCTACTAAGAGTTCTGAACAATGAAGCCGGTTTTCAGAACACCAATGGGGCCTCATTTGAGAAGCAGAAAATTCCCACTAGCATCATGTTCTTCATTTCATGCCCTCTTTAACAAATGCATTTTGACAAGGACAACTCAATCATATTCACATAGTCAGTCGGACAATTACTATATGAGCCAATGTCTCCTTACAGCATTCAAAATGAATGAGATAGTTGAAAAGGACCTCTAAGTGGTACGAAACAGCGGTTTCGCCCTTTGGCTGTGATGGTCAGATGTCACAGCTCCAAGAAATCGGATATGCCCTCGGAAAGCTTGGCTCTAGCATTTCTCATAATCTAATGGACATGAATACAACCATTTCGTGCACGGGATATTTGCTACTTACTTTGAAACTGGGGATGTAAATAGCCTGTGTGTCTCAGCATATACACATAGACATACATTTGGAAATGAATATACACAAAAGTACGGTTGCAATATTAGAGACCTGCATATTATGACGTATAGGCACACAGGCTATCACTCTTTGGTGATCATCCTATTCTAGGCACAGAAATATCCAACACATAGATGGGTGTCTGTCTACATCCATCCCCAATTCTGTCCACAGCTAGAGCTACATTATTAGAGATAGGTGGACACAAAAAGTTCCACAGAGCTCCAGTTATATCTATAACACAGACAGACACAGAGAAACAAATGTATATCCAATTAGATATCTATGAAATAGCCACGAAGACATTTCTACATATGTATATTGCCAGTATCCAGTACTAGGTGTATATAGGTCAGATACTTATATATATATATATATATATATATATATATATATATGTCCAATAGTGATATATTTATATATATATATCCATTCACATAAAAATTGTTTCTGGTCTCTTGCATTCTGCTGGAAGTTCAATTCAACTATTTTGAATGTCAGAAAACATCTGGAGAGCATTTGGTTCCTTAGAGCAAACTCTTCCTCACAGCATCATCTCTAGCTTGTTTAAAAAAAAAAATCTTAAAATGTTATGAACTGTCAGAGCTGCTAACAGATATTCGTATAGCTGGTGAAAAGAATCATGTGGCAAACGCCCCTTTGCCTTTTAGCCCTAAAAGCGACCATTCTGAATGTATTCTTATCGGATCTCTACTTGCTTATGACCTCTAGTCTTCAGAAATCCTGTCATGTTTGAGAACGAGTCCCTCGTGGAGCCTGTATCCTTGCTAATAGCTGAGAGGTCAATGGAGCTGTGAAACAGTTTGTATTACTGCCAGGGTGGTCATGAAAACAACACCTGCTGTGGGAGTCCTTGGCAGCTGGGTCAACAGGCACTGTGGGAATTTATCAACCTAGGGGAGGCCACTTGCATAAAACTTTGACTGATGAATTGGGAGAGACTGGCTTATTGGGCTAAAGCTGCTCTATTATGTATGACTTTTCTTTAGGATGGCAGGGCTGCCTGCCTGCCGGCCCCAGAACACACGCGCAAAACAGAAACTAAACTGGTTTCTCCTTGAAAAGTGAGGGGGGAAAACCCAAGCACTCTATTAGCAGTCAGCCTAGGGAGCAAGTATAAGAGGAAGCAAACACAGAATTAAATCAACTGCAAACTGGTTGGCTTTCGTGGGATGGATGGTGGGGGATGTGGGAGAAGACAGTTTCTGTATTAGGCACAAAGGGCTTTGGGGATATGGCATTTCTGTCAAGTGAAATTCAACCCTGGAATCTGCAAGGAGTGTTCATTTGTATCCCTCTTATGGGACTGGCCATTGTAACAAAATTAGGTAAGAGAGGCAATGGGTAAGAATTTAGTATTTTGCAACGAAAGTAAGCATATCAAAAAATCAGGCTGTTTTTTCTAATGCTAGAAAAGACAATTGAAATGGAAATATTTCAAGATCAGGGATGGTTATGTGGCTTGCCTAGCTCCATCCATCTCAAACCAAACCAAACCAAAGCAAAATCAAGACTCTTTTGTCCACAGCTGTGGTGAAATCTTGGAATGCCTTTGAAAAGTTATCACTTTGCCCAAATTTGGTTTCTATCCTCCAAGAACTTGCCAATGACTTCATATTTGTTTGAATTCTGAAATATTTGTTTGAATTTGTTTGAATTCTGAAATAATTTATAAATGACAAGCCATACAAAAGACCTCTTGAAAAATCATGTATTCTTAATCACGCAAAACTCTTTGGAAACTTTTGTCCTCATTTCAAATGAATAAATACTTCCTTAAAAGGCAGGAAAGCACCTGGATTATGATCTTTGAATATTTGGCCAGACAGTAATACTACAATCTTGGATGTGGATAGGGTCTTTCCTCTGAATAATTCAAGGCTTTCAAAGTATATTATTTCGCTGACAGTCACATGGTGAGGGTAGGCAGGTGCACATTTTATAGACTGAGACTTGAAGAAAAAGAAAAGGTGAAGCAAGCTGTCTTCATCTGACTTCTGCTAAAAGCTTCTTTAATTCAGAAAAAAAAAATCGTATGTCCCATTTGCTTCTCATTAATAACCTTCTGGAACGGAAAAGCTAATTTATGTACTTTCTATGACTTTGAAAGGTCTCATCATTTATTGTTTCATAAGAATTTGATGTCAAGGAAGATAAATAAGTGGCTCTTTATATATTGGTTCATAGGATCATAAATTTAGGGCTGGAAGGAACCTTGGAGGCCATCTGGTCCAACACTGCTGTTTTAAAGGTGAAGAATCCAAGGACCAGGTATGCAAAATGACTATCCCAAGGTTATATGAATAAATAAATGGAAGACCTTGGATTTGAACCCAGACCCTCTGACTTGAAATCTAGTTCATTTTCTGCTGCATATGGTAGAATGGGAAGATAAAATGATTTACAAAGCATTTAAGACTTGAGGAATTTATTCCTACTGGCCTGTTGATCTACCAATTTGTGGTGGTAGCAAAAGCAGAAGTCCAGTATTGCATTTCATTAGAAAAGACAGCTTGCCATTTTCTACCCAGTCCCATAAAACAAGAGTAAGGAAAAGTTCAAATTGCTGTTCATCTTAATAGATGAGGGTCAAGAAAGAGCCTTCTGTACTTGATTCAACTTGTTTTCTAAGAGGACTACCCCAGAGAGGCTCCTACACAGGCCATGGCTTGTCCAAAAATCTTGGAGGCTGATAGGAATCCTGAGTGTGGTCAGGCTCTATTCCTAATATTTTGGACAGCTTTCTTGAGATCATATGTGAGCCATATATGGTCAAGTGGCACTTGAGAACAAGAGCCATTAGAAGATTCCATTTCCCACCAACCAGAGGCATTGCAAGTCTTTATTCAGAGGAAAATTCTTCTTTTGCTTAGTATTAGCACTTGACTAAGTGGGTACTGAGAAAACTCAGAGGCATCCCAGTACAAGGCATCACTTCGGGTGCCCTGCCTCTATCTCCCCGGGAATTGTAGATTTTGCATTGTGCTTCATATTTTTAAATGCAAAAGCAGCCAAATAATCATAAGGCTTTGAATTTTGTAGTAAAACATTTGGCTGATGCTCCTTTCCATGGTGAAACTCTGCTATTCCTTACAGAGGAGTCATTCATCTGTGGCCTGAAGTTTGGGAGCTGGGACTCCTACTTTTCCTGAGATGAGACTTAAATGTTGCCTGAGGCTTAGAGGGCTTTCTCATTTTTTTCTTTCTTGCATGCATGAAAACATAAACAACAGGCTTAACCATCACATAAAGTCAGCATTCTCTGTTTGTGATGAGGTCAAATTATATGGAGAATATAATGGCAACATGGAGTAGTCATTAATGGGGCGGCCGTGGAGTCCTGGAGATCTGGGTTCAAGTTCTGCTTCTGATACCAGCTAGCTATGTTGCCCTAAGTGAGTCACCTAAGCCTTGGTCCCTCTTACATTATCATCAGCACTGGTGGAGGGAGTTTCAATTATGTCCAAGACACTGGCAAGATCTCAGGTAGACTAAAAAATAAACATAATCCACATCCCATTTTTATCCTAAGGCTACTCTGAAAATTCTAGCTACTGTGATAAGCCAAGAGGATAGTGACTATGTAGTGGAAAAATGATTAGGTCTAGAGTGACGAAAGAACTGGATTTAAATCTCCCCTTTAGAACTCCCTTTTTCTTTGATAGTGAGTAATTTACATCTGTAAGCTTCAGTCTCTTCCTCTTTAAAATGGCAATAGTTAATACTTCACAGATGGTCTATGATTATCAAATGGAATAGTGTGCAAAATACTTTGCAAATTGTTAAGAGCTGTATTCTGCTAATTGTAAAGAAAATTAGATAGCAAAGTTGCTGGAGCAGGAAAACAAGTTCAAATCTGATCTCACACTCTGACTAGCTGTGTGACCCTGGGCAAGTCACTTAATCTGTGCTTACCTCAGTTTCCTCAATAGGAAAGTGGAGTCAGTCATAGCACCTACTTCACTGGGCTTGGAAAACTTTAAAGCACAATATAAATGCTAGCTATATAAATGTCAGTGCTCATGATTATCGACTAGAAACCAATTTGAACTTAAGCTTTAATGTGGAAAGATTTCTGTGGTAAGAAGAGAGGCCACTAAGAAAACAGCCAGGCTTTTTTCAAATTTTGCAAATAATGAATTTCTCAGAGTGTTTTTTTTTTCTTCCTGAGGCAGAAAACCTGCACAAGACAGGGCTGATGATTGGCTAATGTTTCAGGGGTAACGCTGGGCACATGCCGAAGTGTATGCTTATATAGAACTTCAACTCCTCAGCAGAGAAATACTACAATAATAAACTTCTGGCCCCAAATCAAAACAGCATGACGTTTTTGACCAATGTTTATGCAAACGAGGGTGCTCTGCCACAAGCCAGGGAAGTTTTAATTGATGCCTTTGCCTAAGTACAAGGACAGTGTCTTTCGGACTCTGGTTACTTCCCTCCTGAAACCAAACACACATCTTAACCCTGGCCCCACATATGCAATGACTCCCCAGCAACAGCAATCGGACGGGAAGGCAAGCCTTTCAGGTATGTCTCTCTGAGACCACCCTACTAGCAGAGGCTCGAGGAGCACAAAACCAAGGTCACACTGGTAATTAGATACTAATAATGGATTTAAGGTGTAAAATTCTCTTGGACTCACACACCAACAGACTAAACAACCCAAATGAGGAGCACAAGATTTCGTTTTCCCCTGTGGTGTGGGAAAAGATTACAGGAATACCTGGAAGCAGCCTCGACTCACAAAAGAGAGCAGTTGGGGGAAGAATTGAAAGTGATCGAAGCATGATGGTTGGAAATCACAAGGAACAGAAAGCTCACATCTCAGAGCGATGGCGTTACTGCTATCAGTTTATGCGGCATGATCATTTCTCTAATTGGGACAGGTTATCAAAGAATTGGTTTTTCAGTTCTCAAATGATATGCTACTTTTTCACTGAGAAGGCAGGGGAGGAGGGGATGAAACAGGGAGCTTTTCTGCTGTGGGACATTAGATCTAGCTCACTGAATATACAGTGCCTGACAAACTAAGATAGATGAGCGATATTACAGATGTATCAGTGCTATTAAAAGTGGACTAATTAGGGCCAATTATTCTCATTAGCAGTAGCCTAAGAGGACTTCCTTTCACACAGAGCTCTCAGACTCTCCTTTCTTCAGAAAAGATGCTCTGCTTTCGTATGTTGGTTTCTCTCTACATCAGATCTTTCTCAATCCCCCCCAATTACTAATGGCATCCCATTGAAATTGTATTTATTTTGTAGATATTTCCATCTTACTCATCAATGTACACATTAGTTACACCAGCACAGAATAGATGTTTCTTGAAGGCAGGGGGTGCTTCCTCTTTTGTCTTTTTATTCCCTGTGTTTAGAGCAGTATGTGGTACAGGATTTTTTTTTAACCTTTACTCTTCCATTTTAGAATCAATACTGAGTATGGGTTCCAAGGCAGAAGAACCATAAGGGACATGCAACAGGGGTTAAGGGACTTGCCCAGGGTCACACAGCTGGGAAGTATCTGAGGACAGATTTGAAGAAAAATCTGCTGTTTCTAGGTCTGGCTCTCTGTCTACTGTTCTACCTCCTT
The DNA here is from genome assembly GCF_027887165.1 of Monodelphis domestica. Classification (NCBI taxonomy): domain Eukaryota; kingdom Metazoa; phylum Chordata; class Mammalia; order Didelphimorphia; family Didelphidae; genus Monodelphis; species Monodelphis domestica. Next base: position 178,226,355 of record NC_077232.1, on the reverse strand, counting down.
ACTTTATACATGTCTACTAAATGAAGGTATTCATTAAATGTTGTTAATTACTACATGCTCTTTGAATATTCATTGAAATGAATATTTGAAGTCATTCAAATAAAAAGTTCAACATTCATTTAAATAAGTGAATGAAAGAGACAAGAAAACAAGAAAACATTTTTGGGAAAGAAAACATCTTTAAATATATGCCACTCCTTCCCCATGAACACTGTCCAGAAAAGAGAAACTAGCTGATATTTCCACGAGATTTTTCAGTTTCTTATCATTTAATGTCAGATAAAGTATCTTGAAACAAGGAAGATAAAAAATGATTCCTTCCCCATTTGGCTGAAAGACTTCCGACCAAAATACAGAAAGCAGAATTGACCTGTAAATACTGATTTAAATACACACACACACACATATAAACATCAATTTAAAAATATAAGTTAAACTAAAATCTGTCAATCACCTGGGGCCCAACAATTGTTGGCTAACTAGGGTTTTGTGCTTATATTGCTACTAGATGTATAGTGTTATGGTCCATTGCTTTAATAGAATGGCTATTGTTCTGATCTGAATAACAAGGTTCTCTAGGAACAAGGTCAGGAGTAATGAAGCCCAGAATGAACTATGGCTAGGGAAGAATTCTAAGGACAACAAGAAAGGGGTTTTGAGTTGTTGTTTTCCCTGTTTTGGGTTCCAGACAAGGATCAAAGAAAAGATATGATAACAGCTTTGGGAAGATACCATTGGATAAAGGTGAGAAGGGTGGATGACAAGCCTTTTTTGTTTCTGGTTTTTTTTTTTGAAAATAATCTTTAGATTGGGAAAGATAAAACAAATAATATTTGGAAGAGAGTGGAAACCCTCTGATAAGTGAGGATCTAGCTGTCCTCAGTGAGTTGTAGTGACTAGATGTGGACAAACTATATCCAAGAATGGCAAACAAAAGTTTTTGAAGGTTTGGAAAAGGGAAAACACTGTCCCTGTTTTCATAAAAGAGAAGAGAATAGATCCTAGAAATTCTCAACCAGTGATTTTGATGTTCGTTTCTGGAAAAATTCTAGCAACTAGCAATCACAGAATGATTTGTGAGTGTGTAGAAAGGAGAGGCAATAGAGACTCATCATGAAAATGTCATAACAATCTAAACTCATTTTCTTTTCTGATATGGTATCTAGACTAGATCATGGGAATGCTATCAGAAGAGTATACTTAAATTTTGGCAAAGTATTTGCTGAGTTTTCTTCATTATGCTTGTCAATGTGGAATCTAGAAGTCCCCAGTTTATTTAGTTTGGAGGTAGAAACCCCAGGTTTTGACCTTGTCACAGGAGAGTTTCTCCCTGAGAGAAGGTCCTATTTCACTGGTCTCAGGCTAACAATAGACCTTGAGTTATAGCGCAGTAGGTAACATGTCAGTCTCATAAGCCAAAGGTCTTGAGTTCGATCCTTGAAAGGGGGATGTGATACAATGGGAGAAGCTTCTAAGGCAAAAAGAGGCATCTGATGGGATTGGCCATCCCCACTCAGAACTAACTCAAGGTCTATTGTTAACCTGAGACAGGTGAAGTAGGACCTTCTCTCATGGAGAAACTCTCCTGTGACAAGGTCAAAATCTGGGGTTTCTACCTCCAAACTAAATAAACTGGGGACTTCTAGATTCCATGTTGACATTTTTAAGAATATGATAGAGTCATATAGTTTAGTTGATAGTATATTTAGGTGGATTTGGAACTGATTGAATGAATGGTACAAATAATAGTCACTGGTGAGTCGACAATATCTACTTGTAGGGAGTTTTATAGTGGTACAACCCCAAGGATCCATCTCTATTCTTTGGCTTTTCAATATTTTTCATCGGTGAATTAGATGTAGGCATAGATAGCTTATTAGGTTTGAATATTACATGAAGCTTAGAGGGATGGCTAATGCAGTAAAGATTAGATTTGATGGGCCAAATCTAATAAGATGAAATTTAATAAGTTGAAAGTTACATGTAAAGTTCTGTTCCTGAATTAAAAAAAATGAACTTCACCAAAAAATACAATATGGGGTTCAGTGGTATTCCTAGCTAACAGTGCCTCTGAAAAGGGTTTGGGGGTTATACTGGACCATAGGATCAATAGGTATCAACAGTGTGGCAGTCAAGAAAAGTAAATTCTGTCCTGGGTTGTATTTAAAGCCTACAAGAGTGTCTAGAATGAAGGAAGCAAGAGATCCATTTTACTTTGGTTGGGTTAATTTATATCCAGAGTACTGAGTTCAGTTTTGTCAACTCCTATTTTAGGGAAGACTTAGACAAGTTGGAGAATGTCTAGAGGATGGCAACTAGGATAGTAAAAGGCCTTGAAATACCTCCATGTGGGGATTGGTTGCAGGATGTGGGGATGAATATCTTGGAAAGAAGATGGCATGAGAGAAACATGATAGCTGTGTCCAACTATTTAAAGGACTGTCACTTGAAGGAAGGATTAAACTTGTTCTGTTTATCCCCAAAGCACAGAATGAGGAGTAATGAAAGAAACTGGCAGAAGTCAAGAATCTTGATGTAAGTGGTGGAAATACCCCTACAGATTAGAAATATCACGTTATGCAATGAGCTATCCTTGGAGGTAGTAGATTTCCCCTGAAGCAGAGGTTGTATAACAACTGGGAAAATGTATTATGAAAGAAATTCATTTTGGGAAGGAGTTGGAATGAATGACCTCTGAGGTAGGTCCTTTTAGCTCTTTGTTTTATGATTAAGGACTTTTAACTCATCAAAAGGACCTAAAAAGGGTCTAAAGAGTAAGCAGGCAAATACTCTTTCATTTAATAAGTTTGGATAAGTAATCAAGTGAAAGGCAGGATTATCAGAGTGGACTGAGATGGCTTTGGACTCAGGATGATCTGGGTTCAAATTCCACCATTGTCAATATACTATTTTACATTGGACAAGTGACTGGACTTCTCAGTGAACTAATCAATTCTCTTTGTAGCAGGTACCAATCTGCATTGGGAAAGGAGTTTCTACACTAAGAGTTCCCCATACCAATACAATCACAAGGCTGGCTTTAAAAACAACAATAGCAACAACCAAAATAGAAAACAAAGCAAAATACTCTTGACTCTTGGCTGATGTTCCATCCTTTAGCCCACTTTGCATAAATATTGCTCTGTACCCACTATCAGTGTTTAAGTAGATAGCTGTAGCAGCTTTTTAAAGTTTGGATTTTGTATATGAAATTAACCAATAACATGGTTATTTGAGTAACTTTTAATTTGCTTTGGAAAGCCTTGGCTTACTGAAAACAATAACCAAAACCACGCTTAAGAGATTTAATAGAGTTCAAGTCTTCCCTTGCCAGGGGAAATGAGAAAATCCATCTTTTGTTTTCTTTCTAGTCAGAGAAACCCACACAAGTGCTTGCAGGGGGTTTGGGGACACGGCTTCAATGCTGAGGTATGAAAAATAATTCCTTTAATTGCTTTTTAAAAAATAATACTAAAACAGACAAACCTCCTGCTAGTGTCTCTTGTGTTTTCAAAAATTAGGAGGATTATTGTGTGTTAGCTGATAAATCTTCTAGGAGAGAATGGCACTTGTCAACTATTTCCCTTTCCTCTTTTCCCAGAATCTTTTGCCACATTTGTTGCCCTTCTTCACTGCAGTTGTATTCCCCATAAAAAAGGATGCACTAATCTTGAGGCCCTAATCACATAAATATTGGTATCAGTCAGTTCTATTGACCTGATAATGAACATGAATATAGATGAGAAAGATAAGCAATGAATCAGTGAGGATTTATTAAGCATCTATCTTGTGCCAGGCACTGTGCGAAGTTCTGGGGATACAAATACAATAAATGGAAAAAATCTCTACTCAAAAGGAGTTCTCATTCTAATGGGGGAGCCAAGAACATACACATATGCAAACATATACACACATATACATCCAACTCCTGGTTAGTATAAATAATGAATCCCCTGAAGTGGTCACAATATTTAAATTTACACTGTTTGTTTCCAGTGGGCTGCAACTTCAAATAATGCAAATTTGAACATATGAGACTCCCTCAAGGGTTGCTATATTTGCACTAATTCAGATCTCATTATATATGCATAATATGCACATATGAAGAAATAAAAGATAATAAATGCAAATAAATACAAAAGAGTTAAATATAAGGTAGTTTGAAAAGGAGGGCACTAACAACTCAGGGTATCGAGAAATTTTACATTGAAGTTCATGAAGATAGAAATGCTAACATTTAGAGATTACTCACTTTATTTCCCCAGAGATCTGAACAAACTTAAATAATAATGACTTAGAAAGGGGAGATTTTTTTGGATTTAATGTTATATGAAGACATGCTTACCTTTTGGGATCCACGATTTTGTAGAGTTTTCCATTGTGAGTCTGGGTCATGCTTTTACTACTTGATAAAATATACACCTCACCTATTGAAGAAATAAATGCAATAAGTGAAATCAATTATTATTGGTTGGTGCCTTCTCCCTGCCTAGAAGTCTGAATGAAAGCATTAGACTCAAGTTTTTCTAAGGATGTTGTCCTGGAAGGAAAGTGTCCACACAACTCCTGCCTGAAGTTTGTCATTTAGGTTTTTAAAAATCTATAATCCTGCACTTTTAACTAATTGAAACAAAGAAGGAATTTAATGAATCTTTTGAAATGTTTTTCTCACTTGGGAAAATAGCTTTCCTTTCTTTTCAGGTATACATACACTTGTCTTGTAGCCTTACTTGCGGGGTAGATAGTATTTTAAAAAATAAAATGGTGAAGAATATATTGAGTTCCAGCTAGGAACTCTGGTCCTTGGGGCACATTCAATTATGGGGTATAGGGATAGTTCAGAGGACAGTCCTTTTCTTTGGTTGTTGTATAATACTACTCAACAACTGCTGAAGGAAGAAAAAGTTTTGGGGAGGGGATGCTAGATATATGCAGGATAATGTCTTCCCTAGCTTCAGACAATGCCAATGAGGAAAGAGTATGAGGTGTGTGAAGGTTTGTCATAGGTGATAAAAAACATTTTGCCCTAACTGAGTGCTGGACAACCCCTAGGAGAAGGTATTAGTGGGGAGAAGCAGAGGGAGGAGTTATGGCAGGGTGTGGGGGAGCAGATTTCTAAGCCCTTGGCAATCTCAGGAGGGCAGTGTCAAGTAATGGTCTGCCCCAGTCAGGAAGTTTCATTGGCAGTGACGGGGTAAGGACACTGGTAAAGGGACTACAAAGTATCACAAGCTGCTGAAAAGGTAACTTGGGGAAGAAGTAGAAGTTGGCATCATGAGACAAAGCCCTGTTTTCCCCCATCCTAGTTAGGGCTCTGGATATATTTTCAGTGAAATCCACAAGTGGGTTTCCTTTAGCTTATATGGCAGGTAAACAGGTTCATCTTTGCTAGAGGATTTAAAATTCTAGTAAGTAAAGGGAAATAGTGTTGCACCTGTTATTTTTTTTAAACCCTTATCTTCTGTCTTAGAATCAATACTATGTATTGGTTCCAAGACAGAAGAGTGGAGAGGGCTAGGCAATGGGGGTTAAGTGACTTGCCCAGGGTCACAAAGACACTTGTTCTAACTACATCAGTGAATATCTCAAGTAAGAGAGTCAAGAAGTAGTTTAAAAGAATTTGTTTGTACAATACCTAATTCATCTTCTCCAAATCCTAAGATGTGACCTGAAAAAAAGCCTCTACAAGAGCCACCATTCCCGAGACACAGAGGTTTTTCTTGCCACTGTTTGGTTCCTGGGCTCTGCTGGAGAGTTAGAAAATTTCTGTAATGGAAACACACCAAGGGGTCTGTTATTGCCTTTTGCCAAATGGCCATGATACAAACAATGAAAAGAAAATCCTTGATGAAGAGCTTTCTATGTCACAGGACCCTGACTACAGAAGGCAAACATAAAACAGCATTTTTCACATGGTAGCTGCTTAGGATATGTTTGTGGAATCAAATCAAAGGCAATGGCCCTGAAGTTGCATGGAACTGGGAAATGACAATGTCAAAGGAAAGTAAGACTTGAAAGAGCATATTTTGCTTGAAGCAGGGAACTGAGAGCACTTTGGCATAGAGAAAACCCCTTTCCTTCATTCAGATGATGGTACTTCCTCTCTGGGGCTAGAATCCATGTTGTTTTGTTCATTAGAGAGAGGAACGGGGACCAGAGAACTTGGGGCAGGATAGCTCTCTAGTTCATTTCAGCGCACTAATGTATCAACTCTGTAATATATCTGAAAGCCATTTGCCAAGAAAACTAAACGTCTCAGTTTGGGCCTTAACCGCATCTCCTACAAGAAGATATACAATGACTAAATTAGATTAAGAAAATAATTTAAACTTGACCAAACTTAAGTTTGTTTCATTTCTCTACAAACTGATGAACTTGTTTACCAAAGTCACAGAAATTTGATAATGAGAAATATTTAGTAAAGACAAAAGCAAATTATTGGTAAGGATAATTAGTAAAAATTTAAAATTTAAATTGAATTTTAAAATTTAGTAAAATTTAATGAAAAAAACACTTAATAAAAACATAAAAGAAAGGCCCCACTTTTCCAAAATAATTTTTAATATCTTTTTCTTAGAATTAGTCATTTCCTGCTTCAAAGCACAGCTCAGGGACTGGCTCCTTTGAGAAGCCTCTCCTGATGGTTTTTACCTCTTGAAATTACTTCATAAATACTGTGTCCTTTGACTTCTCTGTGTCTAGGTTGTATTTTGCTGCTTGAATGTAGGGTTTTTTTTAGTTAGGGATTGCTTCACTTTTGCCTTTGCAAAAACTAGTACCTACCCTAATGCTCTAGTGCCCATCACAGTGTGGGCACTAGGTTATTGTTAGCTGAATGGAATTGAAATGCAAATTATATAAAGACATGGTTGCCAAGTTTTCCTTTTATACCACCATTTGAACCCTTTTATAGTACTTTGCAAGGCTGAGGAGAACCAAACAAGTTGATTGACTCTGGCCACCAAGACTTCCCTGTTTGTCTTCATGCAAATTTTATTCACCGGATGGAATACTTTTAAAGAACATCTATGTGTGTGTGTGTGTGTGTGTGTGTGTGTGTGTGTGTGTGTGTGTGTGTGTAGGGGGGCGGGGTTGTATCTTCAGTTGAATCTGCATTCAAAATATAGATAAAAAGAAATAATCACAGTTCTTATGGCTTGTATGACTCACTGTCCCACCTCTAAATTCCATCAACTTTTTACTCAAGTAAGAGAATACTGTTGGAATATTTACTCACAAACTTTCTGATAGCTAGTCAATGGATGTGTTCCCAGAGAGAATAAATGAGGTTTTGGGAAACCTACCCGTTGCGGTCTCCAAACACGTAACTTCCATAGAGTCTTTCAGACTGGCACCCTCGGTAAACAAATCCACCAACCAAGGGCCCATTACTGAATGGCTTGAATTCTAGGAGAGATGGCTCACTTTCTAGAAAGAAACTATCATAGCATTAGATCGAATGAAATGCAATTTCACTAAATAAAGAGGACATGTTAACACAGTGGAAATAAGGAATGAGTTAAGTAAGTGCACCTTCACTCTGAAGCAGACATCATGCTAGACAAGAGAGGATAGGTTTTAAAACTCCAATATGGAAAAATGGCTTTAGGGAATCATGTAGGTCTTGTGGTGATGTCTCAATGAAACCAGAATTGAGTCATTTCTATAAGCAAATACTGAAATATAATCATAAAGCTTCTTGGTTCTCTATAATAGAGCTTTTGTGTTTATTTTGGATATTGGGTGAAATTTTGGGAAAATGTTGTATGATTTTTAAAATTCCTAATCATATTAAAATCAGACTAGATATAATTAGTACTATGATTAATGAGCATGTCATTATTTAAAATCAACATTGAGATATACAATTAACTTCCTAATTTAAAACAGCTGTTAAAACTTTTGGTTTTACATTTACATCCAAATTTCCTAGTGGGGTTTCTATGTCACTGTTGTTATCATCATCATGGCGCCACAACTATAAACATATGCATGCTAAACGTTGTATGTGTGTGGGGCTCGAAAGGCACTTAGGGATCAGTCAGTTCAACAAATCCTCTCATTTTACAGATGAGGAAACTGAAGCCTAGGGATAAAAAGTGACTTGTTCCACATCACTGGAAATGAGTCAAAAAGCAATGATCAATTTGAACATCGATTCTCCATTATTTCCTTTTTTACAATTTCCTTTCCTTTCCCAGGAGGCAGCAGTTCAGACAAATATTATTTGAATACAGTAATAAACCTATGGAAACGCCTCCCTTGAAAAATGGTGGAGTGAATTTTCTACCAAATTAGTTACCTGACATTTATAAATGAGGAAAGAATAGTAAACACGCACACACAGAGTACATAGTAGACAATTATAACAGCATAGTCAATGTTGGTTAAATGGTTTCAGACATACTTATTAATTATAATGAAACACAAGTGAAGGATGCATAATATAGATGGTCACATTGCCTCAAAAGTAAGAAGGTTATCAAGCAGAGAAAAATGTCTTCTCTTTACTCTTCTTGCAAGAATAGCATTGATTTTCTGAATCACATGCATTTCTTAAAAGATCCTAATAGCTTGACTTATACAAGCCACTATTCTCCCAGGTACCAAAAATATGTTTTGCTAAATTTGTCACATTCAGATTGCATCCCAGATTGACGTACCTTCTCTTATTTTCATCATATTTGCTGTGACTTGCACATTGTATATTAAGAGGTTACTAGTAAGTGATATTATCTTTATCCTTATTCTTTTTCCTTAATATAAAACATCAAAATAATTCTCCCTGTCATGTACTAAGTAGATAAAAAATGACTAGCCTTGAATTTGCTGATGAGCAAGTTCTAAACTGCTAACTTTTTGAAGGTCCATTAAGTCTTTCAGGCCCATTGGGCACCATTTAGTGCATGGAAAAGGTAATTAACTAAATTGAACCCTAAGGGCCTAAAAGACTCATTGGACCTTTAAAAAAGGGAAAATGTATTCTCTTACCACCCATAGTTAATTAGGGCTACTATTCCTAAGCTTTCCCATATACATGCTCATTGGACAGAATTTCCTTTTCATTTTTATTCCATATCTTCAAGTAATTGAACAAATAAAGGATCTTTAAGTTATACTGAACTTACCATAATCTTTCCCCTTTATGATCTGTAGGATTCTGGCTGATGACCTGTTCTTCCCATTGGAATCTGAGCAAAGTATTGTTAAGTTGATATTGACATCTATGGGGTGTCGATCCACTGCACATCTATACAGCAAAGAGAGAATGAATTCATCCATTGGTTCCTGATTCCCATAATGGAGATTCTGACCTAGGATTATTCAATTACTGAGGATTCAATAGTCAAACCCCCTTTTCCAGGAAAGGTGATAGACTGTCTTAGACATGTGCTCCTATATCTTGATGGAGCTTAAAGATATCTGGAGAGGGACATTTCTCCTTTTCTCTTGGTACCCTGCTTCAGTAGGTGAAATAGGGTCTTAGCGGTGGTTAGAGCCTTAGACTCAGTCAGAAGGTCTTGGTGCCGGGCCTTGCTCCTCTGTGATTGTACCCAATTGTAATCCTCTGATAGGAGTATCCCTTTCTGAGCTTTCATTCCTTTATCCATACAAATGGGAATATCAGTACTTGCATCCTCTTCCTCACAGAGATGCTGTGAGGGTAATATTTTATAAATTTTAAAGCAATATATGTATATATAACATATATAAACATGTCTATTATCTATATAAACATAATTATATACATAATATAATAAATGTTAATTGGAATGGAAATGGAGTGGAATTATTATATATACTTCATTCCATTCCAATGAATATTCATTCAATACTTATGACATTGTGCTAGATACTAAGGACCCCCAAACAACTATGTATTATTATTATTTTCCCATTTTGTGAGAACTTCGAAGTTTGGAAAAATTAAATGACTTGCCACATACTTTATAAATGTCAGAGGAGGGACTTGAATGAAAGTCTTCTAGTCCAAAATTCTACTCCCTCCCCCATGATCCTTCTTTTGAGGCTTGGACATGGCAGTTTTTCCTTTTTACCATCTACTCTAGTGAGGACTTTTTGCTACCAATGAAGATCAACACTTAAAAAACGAAATCAAACACCTTATGTGCCATGAAATATTAAGAGATTTACCCAAGGTTAAACAGCCAGTATATGGCAGAGGCAGCATTTGAATCCAGATCATCCTCCTGACTCTGACATTATTTATTCACTTTGCCTTATTAGCATAAGATTAGTTGATTAAATATGTTTTAAGTGTGTCTTCTAAGCCTTTCTTTAGAAATTCAATACTAAATGTACTAAACAATTCTGTCAGACATAATTTTCCTTTCTTTATTGTCCAATACAACATAGTCAGTACTTTACCTCATTTCTTCTAGTTCTTGCATTTTTTTATTGGGGAAAAGCCCTTTAACTTTATTCTGAGTCTTTCTTAAATGATATTGTATGGTATAGATTCAAGGAAATGAATGAAATGATTTCTCCCCCCCCCCCCCCCCCAGCAATCCTTCATGGTTGTAAAACTAGTTCAACACCACCTGTAAACTAAGAACTTCAACTTAAAAAAATTTTCTCCTCATGGCCAAACTCATTTGAGAAATCATAGATCTCATTTAATAGGCTTTGTTATATTTTTGTCATATCCTATAATCAATGCAGTGTTATATGGAAACAGTAGCACCTGAAGGACATCACTACCCAGGAAACTTTGTGTGATTTAGGCTTTGCATTAGATCCTTGCAACTTCTGATCATAGTGAGTTAATTAGAGCACCCCCAATCACATAGGTGTCAGAGACAGGATTGTGTCAAGGGAAGTTCATCCCCTCCTCCTCCTGGAGGGCCAACTGGTTGATCAACATTCCTCAAATACCACAGTTGCATCCTCAATGTCAATAAAAGAAAGAGGGCAGAGCTCACTTGGGAGCTTTTTGGATGGACTCTGGGAAAGAGTAGACAGGTGAGGGAGAGTAAAGATCCTGGTAGAATAGAGACACGTGGTCTGAGAACTTCGAGTAAGAAAGAGATTTAATTGAAAGATATATTAATTTTAATTATAACAGTTGGCAAATCGCTTTGGTTTAAAATGGATCGTTAATTTCCTTCTGAGACTTAGTGTTTAGGATAGCTTAGGGAATTTTAGCTTGTCTGCTCTCCTATGCTGGACATGCCTTGGCCAAGACAGAGAAACAGCAGTTTTCCTTTTTGTGCCTGTTTTTTTTTTCCTGGATTGGATTGGTGAGACCTTCCCTCCCACTTGGTGCCTATTCCCCCCCCATTTCTTTTGACTTGGATAGGGGTGGAGGAGGCTTTTTTTTGCACATATGGAAATGGGGTTTTAGGACACAACAGGAACTGCTCTTTTACTTTCCACAGCATTAGTGGTATCAGGGGTAAAGCTGACACAGTCCTAGTTGCTAGTTCACTCAACCCAGTGCAGCACAGGGTAGAAGAACCCCTTAAACTAATCCTGGGGGTACTCCCACTCTGTGAGGGATTGCAGGGATCCCCCTGCAACTCTGGAGAATACTATCCTGTGCCTTCCACCTAGGGGTAGTTGGCCAGCTCAGTTCCTGCCTCTGAGCTCCAGTGCCCGCAACTTTGAAAAAACGTGGTGTTTCCCAAACCCTCTTCCCCCATTCCTTTTAGCTTAGATGAGGGTAGCACGGTAGAGAATGGGGAAGAAGCCTTTTGAGTAGAGGGGACCCAGCCCATCCCCTGACTTTTCCCAGTGCAAGTAGCAACTGACACAGGCTTCTAGCTGCTGTAAGCCCAGTGTGGTAGAGGCTGTGAGCGAAGCTCAAGGGGGCCATCAGCTCAGAGTGGAGAGGGAATTGGTGTGAGGAGACCCTAAAACCCAGCCCCCTGCCCCTGCAACTTTGGACCCTGACTCTGAGGGGTTAGGGCTGAGTGCCTGTGGTGTTGGGAATTCCTTAGCTCAGTATATTGAGAGCCAGACCTGGAGAGGGAAGATCCTAGGTAAAAAATCTGGCCCAGATTGAATGTCACTGGCAGTAAGCAGTGCAAGAAACTTTGAAAAAACATGGTCACTGGCTTTCCTTCTGGGGAAGGGGAAAGGACTGAACTAAGATGAAGTGTTTTTTTTCTCTCCTTCCCCACTTGAACATTTTCTCTCCCTACAATCCAAGTGTGTTACCCTCTACACTCACTTGTAGTGCCACATACAGTCAAGAAGTAAAACTGCAGGAAATTTTAAAAATTCCTTTCCTACTACTCCTACTCCTAGTGATCCAAATTAATAATATTAAGTTGAATATATTTAAATACAAGGATTATAATTAAATATTAACAATATTGAATTAAAATTAATGAATTCATGAAATAAATAAAATTCATGAAATTAAACAAAGCCAAAATTAAATCAAATTAATTAAATGATATATTGATAAATACTTTTAGAACACAATAGTATTAACAATACTATCAATAATAATAATCATTAATTTTAGAAAACTATTATTAGTCACTACCAACTATTATTAATTAATAATAATTATTAGTGATAATTGATACTTATTTATGATTATTGACTATTGTTAATTATTAATAACAGCAATAATTATACTAATATATGCTCATTATTGGTACTATTGCTATGCAACAATAACTTATTTCCTTACATTAGCTTATTATTTAAACCTACTCTCATTGCCTTCCACAATAACATTGAAGAAATTTGTGTCTCAATTTTTTTATGTTTTAGGAACTCTTCATTGTTTAAACTGACCATTTAGCAAACTCAGACTAGCTCAAATAGGCAGATTAAGACAGAAAGACTAGACACTATGGGAAATACTACAACAAATCAAGAGAAATCAGGAACTATTCCTCCAGATTCACCCTGCATACACGTTTTAATTCTTGGGGTGATCTTAATCTTCCCAAGGAGAATTGGATTACAAAAAAGGAATCAAAAAAATTTTTAAGGCCTGGATGGAAAAATCTTTTACATGGCCAAAATATGGATCTCTTGACTTCAAGATCTTAAAAGATTTGAAGTTAGCCATTAAAAACAAAGATTCCAAAGATTATAAGTACTGGCTCTTGTGGGCATATCCTGTCGATAAATTAACCATCCTTTCCAGTAAGGAAACCATTCTTTCTTTGGAACCAGACCATTCTGATTTAAGTCCTTCAGTTCCTCCTCCTGAACCCTTGATTAGATCTAGCAAGAAACACACTCTATCATTCCACCTTGCCTGTGAGGAGGTTTCTCCTCATTCTAACTCAAACCAGAACTTCACTCATCCCCCATTCCTCCCATCTCCTTTCCTCCCAATCTTTTCCTCTACCCTCACATATCATATTCCTACCCTCAAGAGTTTCCTCCTTCTCACTACCCAGTGCCCACCTATCTCCCTATCCCCACCTGTATTATCCCTACCTGCCTTATCCTTTTCCCTATCCCTTCCCCTGACTGATCCGACCCACCTTACTATGACTCCTCCTCTAGACCTCACCCATCCCACTCTTCTCTACCCCCCTCTTCACCCTTCCCCCAGACCCACCCCCATTCCTCTCTTCCCTGCCCCCAGTCCCACACCATTCTTTTCCCTGTACCCAACCCCACCCCTGATCTTTTTTGCCCTGCCTCCCCACCCTCTGACCAGCCCCTCCCTCTTCATTCACCCACTCCCCCCTTCCCCTACTAGCCTCACTACAAACCACTCCATTGAAATCCAGAAAACAGGCCAAGCAGCAGTTATCACAGATTCAAATAAATACCTTTTTACCTCTCAGAGATGTTCCTAATTATAACAGACATGGAGACTTAGTGAACATTAGACACCATACACCTCTCTCTCCACAAGACATTGAGAGATTCAAGGAAAAACTCCCTCCTTTGAATCTGAGCCTATGATTGAAATAATTAAGGTTTAAAGCATTTTCCACACATATAATCCCACATGGATTGATGTGGAATATTTGCTCCAGGCCTTGCTAATGGAAAGGGAAAGAATAAGATTCTTTCTCTTGTTAAGGCTCAGGGAAAGGGAACACCTAGTTGGCCAAGTGAAGATCTGAAATGGAACCCAAATTCAGAGCAAGATTACTTACAACTACGCCAGGCTAGAAATGCATTGCTAAAAACTATGAGAGCTTGTTCTCATAGGCCTGGTACATGGACTAAATTTGAAAATCTAAAATAAGAAGATTTTGAAAACCCCTCTCAGTTTATGGAACTTATTGAGCTGGGAGGAAGGTACACAGAATTGAATCTTGATAGGAAAAGGGATGTTAGACAAATCAGAATACAATTTATAAAAAAAAAATGTTGTAAGGTCGATAAGAATTATTTTATGACTAGTTGTCCAAACTGGCCTAATATGGACCTTGAAGAATTGAAAAGAGTGGCAGTTTATACTTTTGAGGGACATGAGGAAAAGGAGAAAGAGAACACTGATTTAATGGAAACATTAATGAAGTAAATAAAGGAATTAACTGTAAAACAGGGAGAGAAGGATAAAGAGAACACTACTTTAGTGGAGTCTTTAAGGAAGGAAATAAAAGAATTAACGGAAATAGTTGGAAAGGCAAAACAGGGAGAGGTCATAGCTCCCTTACAAAAATCCACAAAACAACTACTAACATGTTATTTTTGTGGAAAGATGGGACATACAATTATGAATTGTAAGAAGGGAAATCAATCAAGAAAATAGGAATACAGTTTCAGGAGTAGTGATATTGATAGGAGAAATAGTTATTCAAATGAAGCAAAACAAAACTTATACCCAGTACTCAGTGCTGGAAGCCCCCTCAGTATGGGGGACCCCAGAGGTACAGACAAAGGAGTTTAGATGAATGATGGTACTTGGGAATGGAAGGAACCTCAAAGAATTTGGAGGTGAATTTTAAGCCTTTTCAGACCTCATTGCCTTATTGATGTTAACTGTTTCCATTTGTTCCTCTCCCCAGAATGAAAAAGTCTCTGAATGACAATTCTAAATACAAGATGTATGTAATTTACTGTTAACCACTTCACAAATTATCAAACTTGAAATATTCTGTTACATTGTCTTTATTTATACCTCCCCTATGATTGTATTGAAAAAATATATCATTGGTAAAAGCCCATAAACAGTCTTTTGTTCTTTTTTTGCTTTTGTTAATTGCCACACAGAGATGATGGATAGACTCCATCAAACTGGTTTCAACCTGTATACAATTTTTGGAGAATTTAATTATCTAATATTCTCAATTGATTTTAATGGGTGATTTTCAGATATCTGGGAGCATTCCTACCTCTGGCTGATCATTTGCCTGCCTCTGAGTTTTATGTAACAAAAGGTAAGGGTCCATTTGTAGTTAAAGGTAAGGGCAATGACACTGTTGTATTTTCCCAACTCTGCATTTCTTAAAATTATAATGGATGACACATCTGAAGTGATTTTCACTTTTTAGTTCTTGGCTCCACAAGAAAATGATTGGGACATATTGGAGACAGTTCTGTTACACTGTTACAGTCTCATACCAAGAAAGAGGAAAGTGCCCAAGTAGCTTTGTTACCCTGAAATGGGTTATGATCTCATCCTGGAGGTGGGAATGCTTTTTTCCTGTGAAGCTTAGTAGCTTTGAAATGAATTTATTATATTTCTAACTGTTCAGCTTAATCTACCCTTCCACAAGAATGATCTAGATTCTTGGTGACACTTTAGACCCAAAAGATTTTCATCAACTGTACAGAGGTTTTTCTTGTTTCTCCCACCAAATTTTGGAATGATGGTAAAAATAGACTTTTTAAAAAATATCACTTCCAAGATTGAAAGATTGGCTAAATCTGTAGCACCTGTGACAAATATTCATGATTTCAAAGGTTTTTTACATGTCACACAGCATGTGAATCCTAATGATAGTGGGTTTGTTTGCTATTATCATTTAATGGGCTCTTATAATTTTGAGGATTTTGGTACTTCTTAGAATCTGTGTTTGTTGTTGTACTACTGTTTTTAAAAGACGTTTACCTGGTGAAAAAAATCATGTACACTCACACTGTGGATCCTGGCCAAGTTAAGAGGGAATTAGATCTCATTTTTGAGTGAGCAACCTTTGTGTTGTATCTCTGCTTGGCTAACACATTGTCACATGGAATGTGAACTGTGAAATTGTGATTTTTTTCCCTTTTTTTCTTTTCTCTATATCTTTGCAATAGGATATTTAATTTTTTTTCTTTCTTTGTTCCTATCGTTGGTAGAACATGAAGTATATGAAATCAGTATTAATGTTTTTGACTTGAAGGATAAATTTTACAGTATTTATTGGCCCTAATAACTATGCATACCCGAAAGCTTTAGATTATGGAAACCTGCCGTTTATTGATAAATGTTATGGGACTTTTTTTAATGATTGTGTCTGATTCAGGAGAAGGGAACAAAAAAGCCACTA
This sequence comes from Monodelphis domestica, assembly GCF_027887165.1. Taxonomy (NCBI): domain Eukaryota; kingdom Metazoa; phylum Chordata; class Mammalia; order Didelphimorphia; family Didelphidae; genus Monodelphis; species Monodelphis domestica. The sequence goes on along the minus strand of NC_077232.1, from coordinate 178,209,928 downwards.
TACAGTGCCATGTAACACAAGGTCAAAAAGGACCAAACTAATCCAGGGAGGATTGTTGAACCTCTATGCCAATAAGAAAGGACTTGAACCTAGTGTGAGAATTGAGGTTGCGGAGCTTGACATATGTTAAGATGCAGGATTCCTTGTACCACACTCCTTGCGCAATATTCTCAGTCAAGTATCTCAGTTTGGCTATCATCCTGGCTCCCCTTATCCCTGACAGTGAAGGTAAAATCAGACAAGAGAATGATTTTTCCCCTTTGCTGCTGAAACCTATTTCCTTCTCTCTTATAGTTTGGAAATTTTCTGTAGTCCAGGCTGCAATTGGATAAAGTGCTATATTGCTACTATTGTCCTATAGGCTTGTGGGACATCAGTCACTTTAACTAGACCTTGCCTGTGATTCAAGAACCTGTTTCAGGTTTATTTTTTACTCAGAATTTTATAGATATAAGATTTTATTTATCATTTCTGTACTTATTATTATTTTTTATATAAAGTTTAATTTTTGCTCTTTTATTTGGAATTTGTTTTTGTTTTTGTTTTTCTTTTGACAATAGTTTTATATACCTCATAACTCAGCCATTTATCTCAGGGTGATTCACCCTCCTCAGCGGATTGTATAATTATTCTAAAATCTAAGGTTTAAATTTTTTTGGTGAAATTTCAAGAAAAGAAACTTGCCAACATCTCAAATCAAGAAAACGCATCCTTTTGGAGAAGGTGCTGTAAAGATGCCTGAAGAAGCCACACACTGCATCAAAAGATCCAGAATGCACTTTGGGATATAATGAAGCGAACAGAAGTGGGTTCAATATACTTATTCTGAATGTAAACTATTATGCCGAAGGGGACTTCCCCCTCATTGACATTTTGTCAATGTATCTATCAATCAGTTTTTGTATTTTTCCTCTCATATTTCCCTCTTATCTCTAACTTCCTCTTAGAAAATGCAATATTGTATGTACTTTTATCTAGAAGGTATTTAGAGGTTTAAAATAGTTATGTTTAAATGATCCATTGGAGAGACTCATCTCCCAAAGGATCACAGGGGGATTGTGTCAGGGGAAGTTCATCCTCTCCTCCTCCTGGAGGGTCAACTGGTTGATCAACATTACTCAAATACCACAGTTGCATCCTCAATGTCAATAAAAGAAAGGGGGCAGAGCTCACCTGGGTACTTGAGGGAGAGTAAAGATGCTGGTAGAATAGAGACACATGGTCTGAGAACTTAAGAGTAAGAAAGAGCTTTAACTCCATGCTTACCTACCTTTTCTATTAACAAACTTTTTGAAAAATAATAACTGGTAGATATGTTCATTTTAATTATAACAGGACTTAAACTCAGGGCTTTGTAAACTTCCCTCCAATCAAAAATTTTTATGGCTTTTCAGAGGACCAGTTTCTTTTCCCATGCCAATATTCTCCTTTCTATAACTAAAGGTAAAAGTCAGAGTCTCAGGGTTCATTGTATTCTTACCTGCCTGGATTGTGGAGCCCATGTGCAAATACTTCGGGAGGCTGATTGGTACTGTTAAAGTGAGGATTGCTCTTCGGTATGGAGTAAGGCACATTGCACATGTCAGTATCTACATCCAGCCGTAACACTGACCCTGTAAAATCACTGAGAAAGTTGGAGGACAATATAATTGCTTAAAAGTGTTTTTGAAGTCACAAATCCCATAAATCTCATGGCACCCCACTTGAAATGTGTGATTTGCATGAACAATTGGAAATGTAGTTATGGCCGTTTGAATTTCTAAGTCACTAATTATAGAAATTATGTGTAAACTTTTTTGAAAAATGGGATATATTTCCTCCTTCTAAATCTACTCTAATGAGGTGACTAGAGAGGTGAACCTAATCATTTGCCCAACTAGAGGTAAATTTATCAAAGTTGCAAAATAAATAAGGAATTTAAAGATGGGAAATTTTTGTCTGATGGCTATGATGTCAAGAAAAGCACTGCAGAACAATAGTGGATAAGGGAAGATTAATTTTTTCTGCTTTACCCATTGGCAGGAAAAGGCAAAATGGGTGTGTCAGCTTAGGAATAGCAAGACAGACAAATAGGTTAATTTTTTCATTCTTCCACTCCAACCACAGAAGTCCAACCCACCTTTTAAAATCCACCCTAAATGTCAAACCCTTTGTGGCTTTCCCTGATCTTCTTTAATTGGTAATTAGGCTGTCCCAATTTGGACCTCATAAGGCAGTTAGTTTGCATATCTCTCATTCACTTTCTGATCCTTATGGGTATTTACATTTGTGTTGTAGGCTGAAAGGGAGATGTGGCCAGGGTCCATGTCCCTTCAACTTTGAAATTCTACCAGTGCCTAGTACAGACCGTGTATATGGGATCATCAAATTAATATCTAATGTTGATGACTGAATCCTTATATTTCTCTACTATTCTTCAAGATCTAGTTAAAGATTGCCTCCAAAAAGCTTTTCTGGAGTGACATTCCCACTCCTTATGTCACTCCAGAATAATTAAGATCTGAATATATAGATCTAAAAGTGTTATCATTTATATCAAATACTCCCTTTTATAGATAAGACAACTGAGACCCACAGAGGTTAAAGGATAATGTGATCTTTCACTATTTATAATGGATTTGTCATCCACTAAATGTGTCATCTTAATTCCCTGGGCTTTGGCTTCCTCCTCTGTAAAATAGGGGAAATGATATCTGTATTTCTATCTTATGGGCTTCTCATGTAGAAGCACTTTGTAAATTGTAAAGTGCAGAATGAGGGTGACGTCTATAATTTATGCTTTACCACACAGTTATTTATATTATGTATTATATTTTAGTGTCAGGGGTGAGATTTGAATACAGTTCTTCTTGATTCCAAGACAAGTTGAGAGTGTTACTTATCCACATGCAGAGTGTCCCAAAAGTCTTAGTGCTATATGAAGCTTTGACACATATATGTACAGAAGGGCAGTTTGGTGTATTATATAACTGGCCTCAGAGGTGAGACAACTCAGGTCCAAATTCTGCCCCTCCCATATATTGGCAAGTGTGCCTCTGAATAAGTGACTTAACCCCTCACTTCCTTCAGGAAACTCTCTAATGAGCTGGTACCAAGCCAGGATGTTAGAGGGAGTTTTCTCACTGGGAATTCCCTATGCCAATGAAATCAGAAATCTAGATTTCCTAGAAACACTTGAAAATCTAAATAGTACTTAATGATGGTTCTAATTGGATAACTACTTTTATTCAGAGTCAAGAGAGTGTGGTAGCATAGAGGATAGAGTTCTAGGCTTGGAGTTAGGAAGATCTGAGTTCAAATCTAGCCTCAAACATATACATTTTTGTGATTCCAACCCTATCTAGTTGATGTACTGGGGAAACTGATTTCCCCTTTAAATGACAGTGAGGCTGAGATGGGGAATCGAAGCCCTCACTATACTGAGATGGTGAGCAAACATCCCTCTCTGTCCATACTTGAAGATCTAGGAAGGAAACAAGAGCATAGGTAACAGACTGTTAGAGATCAGTGTCTTTATAGGACTGTTGGGTTTACTTTAGATTTTTTCCAGTGATTTCTGTGTTCAATAAACTATGATCATTACATGAACCTATGAATGTATTGGGTAAATCTTTTCTCTGGCTTTATTCACATTTTAGCTTCTGCAATAAACATCCTGGTCTCCAATCATCTTGGAGTGCTCTTCCCTCTGTGATGATCTTTAATTTACCCATATGTATCTTATTTGTACGGAGTTTTTTTAATAAGTTGCTTCACCCATTAGACTGTGACCTTCTTGTAAAGAGATTGAGTTTTGCTTCTCTTTGTACGCATGGCACTTAACACAGTGCCTGGGACATTTCTTGGTCAGCATTCTATTGTCTCTAACTCCCTGGGGTTTTCTTGGCAAAGATATTAGAATGATTTGCCATTTTCTTCTCCAGTGGGGCAAGACAAACAGAGGTTACGTGATTGAGCCACCTACCTGCCTCCTAGGCAAACAGAAGTTAAGTGACTTACCAAGGTCATACAGGTAGTAAATGTCTGAGGCCATATTTGATCTCAAGTCTTCCTGACTTCAGCCCTGGTGCTCTAGCCACTGAACTGCCTGGCTGCCTCAACTTGGCACATAGCAGGTGCTTAATATGATTTTTGACTTGATTTAACTTCTCAGTGTCTGTTTCCTCACCTGTACAATGGAGGGGTTTGAACTAGATGGCCTCAAAGATCCCTTCCAATTCGAAATCTATGATCCCATGATTTTATGACATAATTGAATTTTTCTCTGTCCTATTTTGCAAAAATAAGAGACGAGAGACCAGAAGATGATGAACAAATAAGGAAAGGTCGAAAGGCAGCTTCCCTAATTCACTGGCCCTTTAAATAACTGTAACTCAATTACAGAAGGGCGTCTGCAGAAATGCTAGCTTTTTCTGTACCTTAAACCATCCATTTCTTCCATGTCATCCAGGGTGATCATCCCATCCCCAAGGAAGATGTACAAAAAGCCATCTGGACCAAACAAAAGCTGTCCTCCTAGATGCTTCCTATGTAACTCTGCTACCTCCAGGAACACTCGGGCTGTTCTCACATCAACTTGCTGGGGGTTTTTTCTGTATGATAGAGAGAGATACAGTGATACAATTAGACTCTGTAGTTGTAGAGTGAGCAATCAGAAAAACAAGAGTAAACAATGAAATGAATTCTTGAACCAGAGCTGATGAGAGCAGTGCAGAAGCAACATTATTTTCTAGGTCACAGAAAAAAATAACATTTAATTTGCAAGATAGCTCCTGGGGGTGGGGTGGGGAGGAGAATGCTAAAAAGATAAGCTTTGGGGCTCTCCTTAAAGCGATAGCAGACTTTCTGCAAAACCATACCTATCTGTGTTAGATGCTTGACAGCGTTTGACTGGTTTCCTATAGCCTTGTTAACAAACTCACAAGCGAGGAGAAATGCAAAGGTTTTGCTGTGAATGCCTTAGCTACTTTAATGGTACCTGGACACCGTATATTCCACAACCCTAAGAATGTGGTCATGAGGTCCGATGGCCCATCGTTCTTGGTTGGTGGTATAAGACACATACAGCTTTCCATTTTTCTTGTAATTGGGATGGAATGCAAGGCTTAGCAGTCCTCTTTCATCTCCTCCCTGCAGTCAAATGAAAAACACAAAGAATTGTGAAGTTAATTATGTTCTTTATTGTGTTTCAGCTGGAACCCCAAAAGAGTCCCTTTCTTTCTTCTGGATAATCTTTGCCCAAACTCTTTTCTTTTCTTCCTTGACTACTGCACAAAAAAGGATTATAAAACATTTCACTTTGTGGGCTCTTTAAGGCTTGGATTGTCTTGTGTGGTTATCTATGCCCAAGACTCTTACCCCACTTTTGTCAAGTGATTTGTGTATGTAATCTTGGGAAGCTATGAAGACAAGTTTAAAGGCTATGCAAAATTCTTTCCTGGGTTACTAGGTTGCTCGTAGTTCATGGAAGACAAATAAAAAGGTCCATAATCGGCAGTCACTTCAACTCCAAGTATCTCAAACCTGAAGCAGTGTGGACTGCCAGCTCCCACTGTCTTGGCAATATGTTTAGAAAACAGTGAAATTGCTTGTGTAATATACAAACCTTTGTTTTACCCTGGAGGCATCTATATCAGTTGTCACAACCATGGTGGTCTGTTCATCATAGCTAGCACACTGCAGATAATAAGCAGCCAGAGCCTTTCTGCATCCAAATAATATCTTTTTACACGTGCCCCCCCCCCTTTTGTTGCAGAGGGTCTTTCTTTAGGCAGGGAGGAAAGGAGGGAAGGAGGGAAGGAGGGAAGGCTGAGAAAGGGTGGAGGGGGTTGGGTAGCAGAGGCTTGAAGCTAGAGAAGCAAAAGAAAATCCCCCAATACCTTGCTTTTATTTTTATAGAAACCACAAAGAGCCATTCAGTGCAATTAGGCAGCAAACAAGGCAAGCATGCTATAAGGCACTATCAAATGAACAAAACCCAAACCTACCACTTCTTTAATAAAGGGCAATTTCTCTTCATTTCCCCCATAATTCTGCTGGAAGTTTTGTTGAACTAAATGGAAGCTTAACTTTCATTTTATATGCGCAGAGCTTACAAAACTTCTTATAATTAAGTCAAAACCTAAAACTAGATGGACATATGGTGATCATTTGGTGTTTGCATCCCCAGACTGGATGTTTTTGTATAATTGAGAAGACGTGCAAACACCCGAACTATTTCAAATAGAGCACTTGATGGCCGTGTTCTTAGAAATATTCCCTCACTGAGCATCTGAATACCGTAGTGGAAGTGAAGGCAAGTCAATGCCCCTTTTGCAGAAAGGGAAACAAAGGCAGAACTCAATAACAAGGGACTTCTAGGCTCCTACAAGTCCCTGCAGTGAGAAGCCTTTTCCACAAGGCTTTGCTCAACAGAATAGAAAATTCTCCTTGACTTTCTTTCCAAGAATAAAGGCTACTCTAAAAGTCTGGGGAAGTTGGTAGTCCCCGTTTCACATAACCTTTGGAGAGGAAACTGACTGTCAGGCATAAAGGTCTATTTTCTATACATATGCACACTGAACTCTTAATTAGACTTCAAGCTGAGAAAACAAGATTTTACTATATAGGAAATGAATTTAAACTATGTTACTTACTATCAAATGTACTAGCAGTCAACCAATAAGTATTTGGGGCAGGTGGGTGGTAGTTGGGAAAACTTGAATTAAAATACAGTCTTAGAGACTAATTAGTTATGTGATCCTGAGCAAGTCACTTAACTTTCCTTTACCTCAGCTTTCTCATATGTAAAATGGGAATAATAAAATGACCTCCCTCCCTAGGGCATGGCAAAGATGAAACTAGATAATAATTTTAAAGTGGTTGCACATAGCAAGGTACATATATGCCTGGCCCAGAGTAGGCTTTATATAAATGTTAAGTTATTATTTATTTGCCAAGCACTGCAGGTTCTATGAAGAAAAGCAAAATCAGGCCCTGGTCTCAAGGAGCTCATGTTCTAATGAGAGGAGAAAACATTTAAGTGACTAGATATAGATGTGTAAATAATTATCAATATGTCAATAACGAATTTTAAAAATTCCAACCTTAGTAAGAAAAATCATAGAGAAAGTGTGAATATCTTTGGATTATAAAAGTCAGATGAATATGTAAACCACAGTGATAGAATATTCTTAGCTTTAAATGTCAAGGCAACACTTAACCTCTTCTTTTGTATATCTCAAGACAGTAAACTTTAACTTTAACCAAAGGAAAAAATGGTAATTTGTTAGTAGATTGTGTTTGGTATTATTTCTTATTAATTATTTCAGTAGTAGTATCTATTTCTCTCTCCCCAGATATCTTTTTTAACCAAAAATGCTACTATATTCTTACAAGAGATCCTGGTAGCTGAGATAGCCAGTGATTTCTAGCCAAATAGAATACAGTTGGCTGTCCTGAACCTCTTGGATGATTTCTTTTTTTTTAATTTACTTTTATTATTATTTTTTAATTTTAATAAAAAGTTTCCACACAAGGTTTCTGAAGTTTATATGATTCAAATTGGCTCCCTTCCTTCTTCCTTCTCCTCCCTAGAGCTGGTGAGCATTTTAATCTGGGTTATACATGGATTATCATGCAAAACATATTTCTTTATTATTCATTTCTGTAAGTAAATAATCTTTAAAAACCAAAACCCCAAAACATATACCAAAATAAACAAGTGATAGATCATACGTTTTCATCTGAATTCCTACTCCAACAGTTCTTTCTCTAGATGTGGATAGCATTCTTTTCCATACATTCCTCAGAATTGCATTGGATCGTTGTATTGCTGAGAGTAGCTAAGTCTTATCACATTTGATCATTCCACAATATTGTGGTTACTGTGTTCATTGTTTTCCTGGTTCTGCTTATTTCACTCTGCATCATTTTATGTAGACCTTTCAGCTCTTTCTGAAATCTTCCTGTTTATCATTCCTGATAGCACAACAATAGTTAATTCTGCTATTTCCCAGGTGATAGACCTTCCTTCAGTTTCCGATTTTTTTGTCACCACAAAAAGAGCAGCTATAAATATTTTTGTACGATCGACCCCCCCCCTTTTAAATCTCTTTGGGATACAGACCTAGTAGTGGTATTACTGGATGAGATGGTATGCATTGTTTTATAGCCCTTTGGGTATAATTCCAAATTGCCCTCTAGGATCAGTTCACAACTCTACAATCAGTTCAGCAATGCATTAATGTCCCAATTTTGCCATATCCCCTCCAATAGTTATCATTTTCCTTTACTGTCTGTCATATTGGCCAATCTGATAGATTTGAGGTGGTACCTCAAACTTGTTTTAATTTTCATTTCTCTAATTGAGAGTGATTTAGAACATTTTAAATGTAATTATTGATAGCTTTGATTTCTTCATCTGAAAACTGCCTATTCATATTCTTTGACCATTTATCAACTGGAGAATGGCTTAGATTCTTACAAATTTACTTAGTCCTTTATATATTTGAGGAATGAGGCCTTTGTCAGAGAAATTTGTTATAAAATTTCCCTCTAGTGTGTTGCTTCCCTTCTAATCTTGGTTGCATTAGTTTTATTTGTATAAAAACATTTTAATTTAATATAATCACAATTATTTATTTTACCTCTTGTAATGTTCTCTATCTTTTGATTGGTCTTAAATTCTTCCCTTCTCCATAGATCTGACAGGTAAACTACTCTATGTTCCCCTAACTTATTTATACTATCACTCTTTACCTTTAAATCATATATCCACTTTGACCTTATCTTGGTATAGAGTGTGAGATGTTACTTTAAATCTAATTTTTGTCATACTATTTTCTAATTTTCCCAGCAGCTTTTGTCAAATAACAAGTTTGTGTCCCCGAAGCTGGGGTCTTTGGGTTTATCAAACACCAGAATATTGAGGTCATTTACCCCTAATCTATTCCACTGATTCACCCTTCTCTTTCTTAGCCAGTACTAAATTGTTTTGATTAGTACTGCTTTATTGTACATTTTAAAATCTGGTATTGCTAGGCCCTCTTGAATGTTTTCAGCAGGGAAGCTGAGAGATTGAAACTGACTTTATGTTTCTTTTTCAACTATGAGTACATTTCTTCCCTCCATCCTTATTTGTTTCTTTGTTTGTTTCTTTGTTTGTTTGTTTGTTTCTCTGTTTCTCTTCCTTCCTTCCTTCCTTCCTTCCTTCCTTCCTTCCTTCCTTCCTTCCTTCCTTCCTTCCTTCCTTCCTTCCTTCCTTCCTTCCTTCCTTCCTTCCTTCCTTCCTTCCTTCCTTCCTTCCTTCCTTCCTTCCTTCCTTCCTTCTTTTTTTAAAGTACATTTACTTCTAAGATGGTAGGAGCAGCCCAATAATGGTAATTCTATCTCAGAGATGATGGCAGCTTGCCCACTTCAAAGAGCTTTTGCTCCACTAAACCTCATAATAGGTGGTTCTTACATAAAGAAGCTCTGATAAATCTTTGAGTTGGAAACTATACTATGGAGCACTTGAGAGATTAGACATGGAAGACACTTATTAGGTCATCTACCTAGAAATCATGACCAATATCAATGCAAAAATCTTTAATAATAATAAATTATTATTATCAATAAAAGGCAATATAGTACAGCAGATAGTGTTAGAAGACCTGGGTTCAACTCTTTTTTTTTAAACCCTTACCTTCCATCTTGGAGTCAATACTGTGTAAGGGCTAGGCAATGGGGGTCATGACTTGCCCAGGGTCACACAGCTGGGAAGTGTCTGAGGCCAGATTTGAACCTAGGACCTCCCGTCTCTAGGTCTGGCTCTTAATCCACTGAGCTACCCAGCTACCCCCTTGGGTTCAACTCTTATTAGCTGTGCCATCAGAAGAAGTCACTTATTTTCTCTGAGCCTGTTTTCATGTTGTAAAATGGAGCTAATATTGCCTAGTGTCTATATCAGTGAGACAGCATAGAATAAAGTGATGGATATCTGAACACCTGGATTCAAGTCTTGCCTCTGGGACATACTACTGTTTGAACCTGTTGCTTAATGTTGCTTAATTAATTAATTAAGTTGCTTAATGGGGACAGCCAGGTGGCACAGTGGATAGTATGCCAGCCAAGGCATCAAGAAGACTCATCTCCCTGAATTCAAATCTAATCTCAGACACTTATTAGTCGTGAGACCCTGGGCAAGTCACTTAACTATGTTTATCTCAGTTTCTACATCTGTAAAATGAACTGGAGAAGGAAATGGCAAACCACTCCAGTATCTCTGCCAAGTATTCCCTAAAAGTGGTCACTAAGCATCAGATACAACTGAACAATAATAACAAAAACAACAAAGGTTGTTTAATTTGTCACGGGTTCAGGCAACTCTCTAGGATTACATTGCAGAACTCTTTCCCAGCTGCTTTGCTAGAATAACAATAACAATAGTGAGCATGTATATAGCACATTAAGGTTCACAAAGTGCTTTACAAATATAATTTTATCTTCATAACAACCTTAGGATATAGGTGCTATTATTATCACCCCCACTTTACAGATGAGGCAGACAGAGGCTGTGACTTGTCTAGGGACACATAGCTAGTAAGTATCTAAGGCAGGATTTGAACTCAGATCTTCCTGACTGTAGGTATAGTCCTCCAGTTGCTGCACTACCTAGGTGTCTGCTTTCCTCTCTGGGACCTCTTGATATCATTGAAATTATGGGTCTAAATTTCTTTAACAGACACATCTCTTAAAGGATCATTATCAGATTCAAATGAGGTGATACATGCAGTATTAATGCCAGTTATTAATTTGGAAGGGAAACTACTGGATTCAAATAGTCTCAAAATAGACAAATGATCATTCTTCATTCATCTACCACACGGTATCTGAGTCAGGTTTAGAAGTATTAAGGATATTGTTAAAATGCCAGAAATCTGCCAACTCTTGAATAGAAATGCAGAATAAGACTTTTTTTTTGCATGTCTATTCAACAACAAAAAAACAAGTTTCAAATTGGATTACTTTGTAACACATACTTGGTCTCTTTATGATGTCTATGTGGCTCAACTCCCATGTGGAAGGTGGGCTGCGGAAGACTGTTGAATAAAACCTAATGTAGTCTGTGTATTATGCCTGCTGCCTTATAAATGATGTCTGTCTCTTCTAGATCATTTGGGAGAAAGAAAAAGCCATTACTAACTTGCATAATATTTTACTTAATAAATAATTTTAATAATTAATAATTAATTTTAATTAATGTATTACAATTAAGAAAGAAAAACCTCTACCACAAAACTGCAAAGAGGCTGAGGATGAGGAGAGCAATGGCCACCGAGTCAGAGCCCCTCTCTCTTTGGACTTGGCTCTTGCTAGCTAGCCTCATCTCAGGTAAGTTGCTTTGACTTCCTGAGTCACAAATTCCTTCAACTATAAAATTAAATGAGTTAGATTGGTTGTTCTCTGAAATTCCTTATGACTCTAACATTCTATAAGAAGGTCTGGAATTTAGAAAACAGAGTCTTTTGACTGCACTTAACTATAAGGCCTCAAATTGTTTCCACTTGATTTTCTGAAAAAAGACAATTTTAAGAAATGGTCACTATCACTTCCTGCCAAGATGGCTACTTAAACTGGAGGCAGGTTGCACGACTTGCAAATACTTACTCTAGCAAACCTTGAAGCTCATGCCATACAGAATAATGATCAAGAAATCCAAAGAGAAATCATGTTAAGTGACTTCTTCCATTCAAGAACTTCAAAAGGATCAGCCAACAGGCCAAAAACAAGAGGAAAAGGATTTCCCTATTTCCAGGAAAGTCAGAGAAAGGGGAGGAAAATGGCCCTGGCATCAAGGTTCAAGTCAAGAATAACAGTGGGAGAGATGATTAATCAAAGAAAACATCAACCATTGTAAAAATTATCATAAAAGCCCTGGCAATGGGGATCTGAAGTATGCTCAAAGTGCCTTGGATGGTATCTTTCTGGGTGGAGAGTCTAGAAGTTTACTTCTGAGATAGTTGTGATGACCTATAAGGGAAATGCTTTGCAGAGATAGTGAATCATGTGTAGACATTCTGCAACTGGTTCTAGTTGACTAAACATGGGTAGGGCTGCCTCGCTGAAATTGTAAGCATTTTCAAAAAGCCTAAATTAGCTTTGGCCACCCCCTCTTCACCTCACTGTCTCAGTGGCTTTAAGTGAGATTCCAGTTAGGGGAGAAACTTTAGGATCTTCTCCCTTTGAGGCCATGTGTCTCTGAGTAATTAGTCTTTATCCTTGGACTTTTTGTTCCCTTGTTTCCATCCTAGGAGAAGGGAGGAGAGTCTTCCACCTTGAGACTTTGGAAGTTCAGGAGAGCAAGTTATAGGAACTTGAGAATTGCCATCCAGTGTAGCTTTTGCAGCCAGCATTGCACTGATACCCTGAGGAGCAAGGAGTGATCTTTGAAAATGACCGTCAGGACCCTAGGTCAGTGGAACCTGAGATGAAGTCATCCAGAAGTCATGTTGAATCTGGTATGAACTTGGAGGAACCAGTGCCATGTAGGATCTGAGCTATTAGGAGCCTACTCATCCCAGAGATGAAATGGCATAGGGAAGAGACTTTGGAAGTACTGGAGAAATGTTTGTATGTTTATTTTTACATCTTCAAAGCAAATAGCTGCCAAATGATTAAATGGAATTGGGTAAGTAGCTAATCCTTAACAATGGGGGAGCTGATGGAGGTCTGAGATGACAACAGTAGAGAAGAAATACTCACAAAACTTCGTAGGGAACTCTAGAACCCATAGGGACAGATGTAGCAGACTGGCTTTCCAATAGAGAGCTGGAGAGAATTGGCTACACTCTTTTTATGGCAACAAAGAATTGGAAGCAAAGTTATTGCCCCTTGATTGGGGAATGGCAAAACAAATTGATGTATAAATGCAATAGAGCCAAACCTTAGATTCCTGTGGCTTGTTCCTCTGCCCTTTCCAAACTGTTAAAGTCAGAGACTCTAGTCCATTTCCCAGACACACTGTGCAAAAGAGTGGCCAAGATCCCCCAGAAGCAAATGACACAAAGACTGAATTGAAAATGACATGTCTTTCCAAATGATGGCCTTCCCAGCTGATCAAAGATCCTTCCCCCTAACACACTGTAAGGTGACCAGAACTAGCTGAAGAAAGTCTACAAATACTCCAACATCAGCCTTAAAAGAACCTTCTTTATAAATGTAATCTCAATTTTTCCTGGAAGTAGGCTTCCCAGGTTCTCCCTCTGCATGTGCATCAGGGCCACATTATACATGAAAACATTATGCTCCCTCTACCATTTTAAATTTCCTCCAAGTTAAACATCTCGGGTCCCTCAACTGATCCTCAAATGGCATTTTCTTGAGGTTCATCCTCTGGACACTCTCCAGTTTCTCAATTCCTTTCTAAAATGTGGTCCCCAGAACCGAACATATAATGTATTTTAGATTTTGCCATCCAGGATAGAAGAGAGGGGATATGACAGCCTTCTAATGGTGAAGATCTCTGAGAATGTCAGAATCAGAAGCCCAGAGTTGGAAAGGATCTCAGGGAGCAACTAATTGAATTTATACTTTAATAGGTATACCCTCTACTATCTCTCTGATAGTGGTGTTAGCCTTCAGTGGCAGATCTCCTGTGATGAAGAAAGAAATCACTACATCTGGAGGCATTCCATTCAACTTCTGTTACCTCCGTCCCTCCCCATCCCCATCAGATCACCCCTTCTCCTTCTATTCAGCTCTAATTATAAGGACAGTTTTTGAAAGCTACCTTTCTGCAGCTTCCATACAAAACTCCTAATTCTGACCTCAAGTCAATTGGGAGAAAGCTGAGAGAATTTGCTGAGTGTGCTTAAAAGATTCTAAACTTTTCCCCTGACCCCAACATCTGCTATATCTCATTGACTGACAATTTGACTTTGGCATTCTTGACTCTGAACTTTGTCTTAAAGCTGATTAGCAGCTTTTTGGAAATGAACCAAAAGATTCATGGATCTTCCCACATCAGCTACCTTTCAGGACAGATTGGAGTTTCCCCCGATACTGGAAATATCAATTCTATAACATAATAACAATTGTTGAATCAATTATCTTTCCATATCAAAGAGGTTCATACCTTAGAGAGTGCAGAATTTAGATCACATAGTCTTCCTTAGAAAATTCAAAATTGGAATTGATTCTAGTGAATAGGTTGGGAGAATTGATAACATGGGGAAGCTGAATTAAATATGTGGTGGTTTCCTCTCATTGAAAGTCTTCAAGCAAAGACTTAATTACCAAGCAATATAGTTTGGATTCTTCTGTTGATTATGGGTTGGACAAGGTAGTCTCTGAGCTCTCTTCCAATTTATCATTTTTGTGATCCTGTGGCTGTCATTTAAAAAAACTAATCAGTAAGCATTTATTTGGCACCTACTATAATCCAATGGATCAGACACTGTGCTGATCACTGGGGATACAAAACAAATACAAAAGTGAGCTGGTCACTGCTTTCTACAAAGCTTATTCTCTTAGTACTACTGAAAGCTGTAATGAGAAGAAAATTCTATTGTACTTCAATTGAATTTTATATTAAATCACAAGTACTTTTTAAAACCCTCACCTTTTGTCTTAGAACTAATTCTAAGACAGAAGAGAAGGAAGGGCTAGGCAAATGTGGTACAGTGACTTGACCAGGGTCACACAACTAGGAAGTAGCTCAGGCTAGATTTGAATCAAGGTCCTCCTGACTCCAGGCATGGCGTTCTTTCTACTGTGCTACCTAGATGCCCTAATCACAAGTACTTTTGACTTAAACTTTATCCACAATTTATAGATCTCAGATCTATACAGACAGGTGTAGTCAACAGGCATTTATCAAGTCCTGTGCTAAGTACTATGGCTACAAAGAATACAAAAACACAGTTTTCTAGCAAGGTCCTTTCATTATAATTGAGAAGACTGGCAAGAAGACCTTGAAAGGTTTATACTTCCTTTCCCCCGGGTCATCTCCACATCAAAATTTGGTATCAGAGTAGGGTAGGGAATTCAATATTTCTTCATGGATAATTTTTTTTGGTAAAGGTAAGCAGCTAGTCTAGATGTTCATTTATCAAGAAATCTTCTTCTGCAGGTTAATCCAATGATAGTTTTTTTTTTCATTTTCATTTTAAATTTGTATTTGTTTTAGGAGGAGGCAGTATTATGAAATCTTCCATTAGGCAATGGAAGATATCAGTTTAGGTCTGGTATCCACCACTTATTGAATATTTGAACTTGGGCCCATCTGGGCCTCATCTTGCTCATCATTTAGGTGTTAGAATTATCTACCTGGGGGCAGGCATTTGGCAGCAGTGGATACAATGCTGAGCCTAGATGGAGTCAGGAAGACTCATCTTCCTTAATTCAAGTCTACTTTTAGACACTTAATAGCTAGGTGACTCTGGACCAGTCACTTGACTTCCTTATCTGTAAAATGAGGTGGAGATGGAAATGACAAACCACTCTAGTATCTTTGCCAAGAAAATCCCAAATGGAGTTACCAAGAGAGATACATGACAAAATGTCTGAACAATAACAATATTATCTACATCACAAGATTGTGAGAATCTGGTGTAAAGCAGTTAGAAAACCATTATTCACATATAAACTGTTATAATTAGCAGTGAATAGTTCAAAGAATTTTGAGTTGGCAGGTCCTCCATGATCCTGAAATCCAAATCATTCATTTCACATCTGAGAAAATTGGGATCCAAGGAAGCAAAATTATTTGCCTGAAAGAGGAAGCTGAAGTCCGCTTTTGTGGGGGAGAGCTTTTGATTCTGAATCCAGTGAGTTTTTTCTTTGTTTATACCAAACAATGCTACCTTTCTTTTCAGAATTTGGAATGAACTTGGAAGCACTTCTCTTTCCTATCAGGATTCTTCTAAAAGCCCATCAACATAGAATAGAAACTAGAGTAAGGAACACTCCACCAGATGTGAGCCTACCTTTATTCTCAGCAGGAAAGACACGGTAAGAGAGTTCATGCTATTATCTAGCCAATTTGTGCATCTTCACCTCAAGGATGACCACAGACAGGCACCCTGCAAAGTCTTTATTCCAAAGTCTCAGGAAAAGATCTTCATTTTCTCTTCGCTTGCTAGCAGCAAATGAGAATAAGTAATGCGCTTTGATCATTCTGTGACAATTCTACTTTAAAGAAAGTGGACATTTGAGAAGTCAAGGAATGGGAACACAGACTTTTCTTCATTCACCCTTTGCATTAAAAAGGAAATCATTAGATATTAAAGTAAAACGCAAGAAATGAGTCTTCATTAAGTGAAGAAGGATGTAGGGCTTCCAAGTTTGTAGGAAAGTAGATTTGAGCTAGTGAAGGTCTTAGAAGCCATTTAGTTCAACCCCCTCATTTTAGCTCTGTGAAAACTGATGCCAAAGAGGGCAAGGGACTTAACCAAGGTCATACATATAGTGTCAAAGGTAGGTTTTGAACTCAATTTCTGAGACTTTAAGTCCATTGTTCTTTCCACCTTCTGTTGTTTCAATATGAATTATTTTGGCTGGAACCTGAAAATTCTGAAATACTTAACTAGCTTGGAGAACTCTCTATCTACAGGATAGATAACTCTTGTGAAGAACAAGTGAGATGCCCATTTCAGAGAAAGGTGAATGAGCTTGAGGAGACTCTCCTCCAAATCATCTCAGTTTTGTAGTTCTTTTGTTATTAAATTACCCCAGGAATGGGGCTGGGGAAGTGGAGAGGAGAAATATTGAAGCATATAATTCATAAATCATTATATTAAAAGTTAATTCTTATGTTTGCATACCACACACATTTAGTTTCAGAGGGACCCTGAAATTCTTTGATTCAGTGGTTTGTCTATAAATACATTCACTTTAATAAAATCATTATAACTGACATTTTCACATTTTGTGAAGCTTTTTGCACAATCCTCCCTGTTTGTGCCTCAGAAATGGGAGGTACCAGGGATATTACTAACTATTTTACATGTTACAAGACAAGCTCAGAGAAGATGGCAAGACTTTGTTCAGGGCCACAAAGGTGGCTAAGTGTTAGAGATAGGAGTTGAGTCTAGCTAATAATAATAAAAAAAATTAGTAATAAGAATGGCAATAATGTATATGATAACAACAATATAATGCCTAGGATGGTGAAACAGATTAAGCAAAGGGTTTGGGATCCTGAGTTCAAATCCTGCCTCCGACACTTACTAGCTATGTGACTATGGATAAGTCACTTAATCTCTCCAGAATTCAGTTTAGCCTTTTGTAAAATGAGATTAGATTTAGAGCTTTTATAGCCTCTTCTAGCTCTAAATCTGTGCTACTTTGGAAAATAAGATTAATAATAGATGGCATTTACATAATATTTCATTTTACAAAATCACATAGATTTTCTCATTTGATCCTCATGACAATACTAAGAGGTTAGAACTATTATAATCCTTGAGTAAACAGAAATGCTGAGAAGTTAAATGATATCCAGAACTACTTGGTAGTGTTTGACGTAAGATTTGAATCCAGATCTTTGTGACTAGGCATTCAATTCACCATCTCTCTGGTCTACATACTTTGTACTCTTATATATAAATTATATATTTAAACCTTTACCTTCAAGCATATCAATTCTAAGATTAAAGGTCAAGAGCTAGGCAACTGAGGTTAAGTGACTTGACCAGGGTCACACAATTAGGAAGTGTCTAGGTTTACTTTTGAACTCAGGACCTCCCAATTGCAAACCTATTATTCTATCTACTGTGCCACCTAGCTGCTCCTATTGAATATACTTCTTAGTTTGGCATATGAGAAAGAGGCTTGATTTCTGCCTTTTGTGTGCAGGTGGGTGTTACCTATATACTATCATGTTGTACTTATGGCCATTGTTCCTTTGGATAAATGGGCCACCCAAGGAACTCAGTTTCATATTAGGAGATGACTTCGACACTGGGGAGAATCTGGCTCAAAATGCGTCAAATGTTAATTGTCGGGTTTTTTTTTCCTATTGTAACTCAATTTTCCAAAACATTTTCTTTTTTTCAAAGACAAACCACTACAATAAATACAAACACAGTGCAAATGCCAATTTTAAAAAGCAAGAAACTTCCATCAACAAGGACAGCTACAAAACAGTGCAAATCTTTTCATTATAAAATATTGACACACTGCCTTTACCTTGGAAACATAAAATGTAAAAAGCCCTAGCAGAACCTCAGAATTAGTAAAGTGAGACAAGGCTAAATGAAGTATTGTAACAAGTCATTTGCATAGGAATTTTAGGGAGCTGACAGATTAATTATTATTACCTTTTCTTTTTTTAAAAAACCTCAATATTTTACCTAACTTTTCTGTACATGGGATTAAAATGTATTATTTAATTAATTTGATGTATTAATTAAAGGTTGCTAGGAAGAAGCATCCTTATCTTTAAATTTATTTATTTGCTACATTAAAATATCCAGATAACTCCCTCTTTTCTTCCCCCTTTGCCCCCATTAAAGAAGGCATCATTTAATTGTACAAATTATACTCAATATTCAAATTACATGATACTCAATTATATAAATACTCAAAAATGCATTTTGAAAAACTGTATTTGAAAATGGAAAATACAGGTATTTTTAGACTAAGTGGTAAGAGAGTTAAAAGTTGGTAGCAGGGAATACTCGGTCCCAAATGCCAGATCTGAATTTGAAAACAGTGTCCACAGCACCAAACCAAGAACTAAACTAAACCATGCAAAATGAAGAGGAAACCAGTGATTTCCCCTACAGACTGTCTCCAACTTAATAATTATCACATAGGCAGAAAGATGAGCTTTTTTTGTAAAATTCCTGGGGTAATAAACCCAACCTTGGAGAACAGTCAAATATTGAGGCAGCTAGGCTACACAATAGATAGAATGCTGGTCCTAGAGACAGGAAAACCTGAATTCAAATCCTATCTTAATACCTGTTAGCTATATGACCCTGGGCAAGTCACTGAAGCAAGTAAGGCTTAATTTCAGCCTCTGCTTTCCAATATTATTTTGAGGATAAAATATTTGTAAATTTTTTTTGCAAATATTAAATTCTTACATAAATGGTACTTGAGTGCTTAGAAAAGTGTGAAATTCTATGAAAATAAAAGGCACCATCATCCTTTATTCTGAAAGTAAAAACCACCCTTTCTTTAGCTGCCATATTGCCTGAAGGATGGAGTGCTACCATTGCTTTGTCAGTAGAATTGTAGGCTCTTTGAAGAGTAAGGAATTCAGCAAGATACAATAAAAGCAATGAATTGAACCTTTGACTCAAGAATCTCATGAAAGAGTACTGGATCTGGAATCAGAGGATCTGGGTTTGAATGCTGCCTCCTTTATTTACTATTTACTCATTTAAACTCCCTTAGCCCACAGTTTGCCATCTATGAGAGGGCTGGATTAAGGTTTCACCGAGCTATAAATCTGATTCTAGGATCCTAGGATTTTTCTAGAGATAATTTAATATCTTTTAGGGATAACATTTTAGATGTGTCTTAGAGACAATAATCTCCAGAGAGACTATTCAAATGAGAACAAGACACCTCTATATTACACAAATCCACAGCTGCTTTATTTATAACAAAAACCTGGAAACACCTGACATGTGACTGAAAAGCTGAAGGCATAATAATAAAATGGAACATTATGGTAAGTGAAAAGGACAGAACAGCCCAAAGCCCAAGAAATTATGAATGAACAAGATAAGCAGAATTTAGATAACATGCAGCCCACAACCAAAGGCAATGAGATTTTTTTGTGCTCCAAGTATTGTATAAATGCTAAGTATAGCACATATGTGTGTATATATGACAGCATCTATATGCCTTTAAAAAGTGGCAGCTCGGAGTACTAGATTGAGAGCTGGCCTTGGAAGCAGAAAGTCTTGCTCTGACAAATATGGTGACTCTGGAACCCTGAGCAAACCTTTCAATGCTGTCCAGACAGCCATGCAGGGCTCCGGGCTACAGGGAAGATGCCTAACTGCATCAGTAGAGAGAATGTCCTCCCTCTCCCTGTGTGCATGAAAAGAGCAAAGACAAGAGATCTTATAAACGGATAATCAAAAAAGGAAATGTATTTTCATTGTTTTAATTTTTGGTTTGGAATGATATCATATAGCCTGGCAGATTAGTTCCTGCTTGGAATTTCTACCATTGGGGAAGCTGAGGCTTATGGATTACTTGAGGTTGGGAGTTTAAAGCAGCCTTAGAACAAAGCTAATTGAGCATCTGAACTTAAGACACAAACCAATAAGGGAAACTCTTGGGTGTAGAAGGCCACCAGGCTTTCTGAGGAAAGGAAAAATCTTAATAATAGTAGTATTAATAAGTAATAATATTAATATTAATGATAATTTATACTGATCAACAGTAAGTTCTGGCCCCAAAGTGTACACTGAACCTATAGCCTGAGCAAGAGAGGCTTGAAAACTAAAACAAAACTCAAAATGACATTTAAAAAAATTCTGTTTTATGAGTATGATCTTATTTCTTTTTTTAAAAAATAATTTATTTAGTCAATTTAGAACATTATTCCTTGGTAAAAGAATCATACTATATCCTTCCTTCTCCTCTCCCAAGCCTTCCCATAGCCGACACACAATTTCATTGGGTATTCCATGTGTCCTTGTATGATCTTATTTCTTAATTAAATTATAATTTCCAATTCACTATTTTATAGATCTAGGGGGAAAAAAAGGAAATTTATCCAGTGTTTGGTTTTTCTATTTCTAAGGATTTGTTGTGAGTGTTAAATTTATTATAAAGAAATATGAGAAAAACTCATTTGCCATGAAAGAGTAAGATAAGGATGAAGGAATGGAGTGAAAGGGAATGTGGATATGACAAAATATTCACTACCTTTTCAACAGATGAGGAATGTGTGACTATTATTTTGGGGAAGCTGAATGCTATCTCATTGTCTATCCTCCAAAGCACTTTTGGACTGTAGAAAATTAAAGGCATTTCTTCCTATATTTAGCATCCAGCACACAACATAGTTCTGATAGAGATCTGCCTCTTATTATCGAGCAGATTTAGATGGCATGCTTAGAAGTAGTCTGCTAATGAGTGACTTGCTAAAGGCCGCGTATGATCTGAATTTTTAATCTAGAGTTGCAAATACATTGTCCGCTACTCCATTTGAACAACAAAGTCCTTTCCAGTTAAAACAGAAAGAAAACAGCAAAGATGTGGGAGGCAAAATGGAACAGAAGGAGTCATGTTCTTGGCCTGGGAAGGTGTGCTTAAAGTTCCCAAGGGAAGGCAAAATTGCCTTTACTACTTGTATCTGTTGGATGATGGTGGGTGATTGAAGGCAGCAGCCCCATGCCAAGCAGTTAGGACATTTGCACACCCACCAAAAGAAGATCTTGTAAAAAATGCATTCCAACTGGGTGGGGTTCCAAGCTTCCCATTGTCAATGACAAAATGATCCCGGACTGTTGCAAAGGAATGTCAATGACTATGCTACATCATTGCTATATAAGTAAGCAAGAAACTAAGGTTGAATGATGACTTGGAGTCTTGAGATTTTAGAGCTCCTGACAATGAGGGAGGCTATTATAGGCATGTGTGGGTGAGAGGGAGGACATGCAACAACCACGAGAAAGATTATTTGAAGGGTGAGATGACGTTAAAAGATAAAGGAGACAGTAACTAACATCATTTTGTGTTTGGGGAGTCAGGGCTTTGTTCTGGACATCAAAAGAGGAATAAAGCTTTCCTTTTTTTCTCACATAATTCCCCCAAATTAAATATTTTACAATTTAAATTGAAAACAAAACTTGTTGGAAAGGCTCATTGTCCCTTAGGTACAAATTGGCCTTTTGAGGAGATGCATTAACCCCTCTCAGCTACCGTGGACAAGTTATTTTCTTAATGGGAGGATTTGGTCAATGGTTTTATATATGAATTTAAAAATATATATATATATATACACACACACATATACATACACACTAATACACATATGCTTGTGTGTATATATATGATGTTTATGCATTTGTGTATATACACAATAGCAGTCACAAAACACTTATAGATTAAGAGCCAGAAGGGAACCCCTAGACCATCTAGTCCAACTTTCATTTTACAGGTGAGGAGATGGGTTCAGAAAGTTGAGGTGATTTGCCCAAGGTTGCACAAATAGTAAAACTGGCATTTTAAATCCAGACCCTCTGGCTCCCAATCTAGGAGGCTTACACAGGAACATACTGTTTCCTTTGTTGTTGTTTTTTTCTTCTAATTTTTAAAAATAAGGGACCAATGAAGATGGATACCACTAAGACTGAAAATAAGATTTGATACAAAGATAATAATCCAAACATTATATAGGAGTATTATGAACAACAGAGTAGATATCATGGAAATTCCTGGCCAAATTGAGTTTCTCAATAATATTCAACATTGTATTAAACTATCTTCAACAGCAAAATTGTTAAGGCATAAGGTTTGCTTTTGTTTTCCTTGCTATTTTGGCCAAAGAACATATACGCCTGTTTTTTGACCACATAGATCTGAAGTTGGAAAGGACTTTAGATCTCATCTGGTTTGACAGTCTGTAATCTAATCTTGAAAATATTTATTAAATACCTTCTCTGTTCAAGGCATTTTGCTAGGCTAAAGAGGTCCAAGACAAAACAAAAATAAAATCCCTTTCCTCAAAGGTCTTTTTTCAATGAGAAAACTGAATCACCATACATGATCTGCCCAAGAAGAATCAGAAATGGGATTTGAACCCAGGTTTTTCAATTCAAAATTGATTACTTTTACCTACAATGAGCAGATGCATACTTTTATTTGACCCACTGTTCAGTTTTGTTTTTATAAGAGCAGTGTTCTCTCAAAAGAACAAAGTAGCCCCCTCCCCATCAAAAACCAGGGGCTCTCGTTCGAATATTCAAGCCCCTGCATGGCTGCAGCAAAGGGTGCATAATTGCTTTTAATGGATTTGACCTCTTGCTTTCATAAAGATTGTTTTATGGTGTGTAGCTAATATGGTGGTCACGCAGCTAAAGGCATTATCTTCACATCATTATAATGAAACATAACACTTGAGATCCTTGATTTTCCTAGTCAGGTTTCACCACTCTCTGACATTATATATTTCCTATTATAAATCTAAATAAGAACTTAAATTGACCTATATGAAAACAAACATTAAACAATTTAGTAAGATCATTGCTTTGAAAAGGAACTAAAAAAAAAAAGAAACCTCGAGACCACCAAGAAACAGTAATAAATTTAAGGAAATATGAGGTTTCCATCATGTGACTTCTCCAAAAAAAGTTATGCAACAGACGGCTGCAACTTAAAGGTCATAGAAAAAGAAGTTATGGATCTTTCCAAAAGGGATTTACTGAAGAGTTTCTAGTTGTACCTCTTAAGTGATCTTTGGGAACCCTGCTAGCTTCACTAAAGCTTTTTTTCCTTTCCTTTCCTCCAGCTGAGGAGGAGTCTGGACCTGTGTTTGCACTACAACTTAAAAGTCTTAAAGCTTTAGAGGTGATGCGACTTCCCCAGGGTCCTGCAGCCAGCCTTCATATGGCACCTGGACCTGAACTGAGGTCGACCAGCCAGCTGGGGGGCGGCACCCAGACTTTAACTTGTATCTACCTGGCGTTGAGGTCAGCTCTCTACTCAGTAGAGCCTGCTCCCTCTGGCATTATAACACAGTTTCCCAAAGTGAAGAGGGAGCATCATATAGTAGAAAACATGCTTCATTTGAATTCAGAAGCTGACTTCTGATCTCATTTCTGCTATTTATCACTTTTGTGGTCATGGGCAATTCTATTAACCTCAGTTTCACAATCTATAAAAAGTGGGGATTGGACTAGATGTCCTTGAAGGCTTTTAAAGCCTGTCATAACCTGGCCTTCTTCTACTGTTCTAGATTTAAACTTCTGTCTCTGTTTCTGTGTCTGTCTGTCTGTCTGTCTGCCACACCTCCTCTTCCCCCCTCTCCCCCCAACTCACATGCTCTGCAGTTCAGTGACACTGGCTTCTTTGCTATTTCTTTCATAAGACATTCCATCTTTTCACTTGGGAAATTTTCACTGCTGTCCTTAATGACTGGAATTTTCTCCTGCCTCATCTATATCTCCTGATTTCATTCAAATCCCAGCTAAAATTCTGTCTTCTGCAAGGAACCTTTCCCTGTTCTCCTTAATATTACTGTCTTCCTCTTGAGAGTGTCTCCAGCCTACCAGTTCTGCATCTTGTTTTCATGTGGTTGTTTGCATATTGTCTCCCCTATTAGAGTGGGAGCTCCTTGAGGGCAGGGACTATATATTTTTTTACCTTCCTTTCTATCCCAGGCACTAAGCACAACCTTCTGACTCTGCATTTGGGCACAGCTATCTTCAAATTTTGGTGCCTAATAATTAAACACTGACATTTTGCAGTGTGTTATGGGACTGTAATATTAGCTGATATATGAAAAGCATTCAAGTGCTTCAAATGCATTATTTCATTTTACTAGAATGAACCCTATGAAGTATGTGTGACAGGTACTATTATCATTCTAATAGACGAGGAAAATAAGGTAATGTGACATGTTTAGGGCCATGTAATTAGTATGTCTCAGAGGCAGGATTTGATTCCAAGTCTCTCCTGACTCCTAGATCAAGTGTCTTTCCATTATCCCTATTACACTACTTTTCCTTTTTCCATTTATCTTAGGAACTGATCAACTGTCAACTTACTAATGGGGAAAATATTCACTTATTTGAGAAAATAACCAACTTTCCATAGACTATTAAAATGATTAAGGTTGAAGATAAATTTCTATCAAATACACATGTGTTTTGATTTCATTTAAGCAAATCCATCCTGAGAAAGATGCATTTTTGAGTGAGTCAAAAATCATTGGCATGGTATGTCTCTCTAAACAACTGCACTGTTGAAACTTGAAATCATCTACTAGTTTATGAACATGCACTCTGGCAAAGTTCAAGTTAAAACACTGAATATGAAACTAAGGTACATTTTTAATTGTGTGATGGGAATAGTCAGGATCCATACAGTAGACATGCATGAAGAAGCCTCATAAAGTCCAGATCAGTTACAGAAAGGAAAATATAAAATTACAAAATGAGGTTTATCCAAAGGACTGAGGAGCACACTTAATACTTTTTAAGTATTTATTTGAAAGAAGATATTATTCAGCCATTCAATTTCCCCAATGAACAGCCTAGAGTAGGAAATATGTTTTAATTAGACTCTTCTGAAGGGTAATCTGACAGAAGAGCTGAATATACTGAAATGCGAAATCAAAGAAGGCAAAGGAATTAATTAAAATATTTTCAAATTAAAATTTTTCAATGAATTTTCTCAATGAATTTATTTTTTTTCCTCACCACTTTTTCCCTCAGCTGAAAAAGAAAAAAAGAAACCCTTATAGTGAATATACACAGTCAAGCAAAACAAATTCCTGACATATCCAAAGATGTCTCATTCTTCATAGGTAGTTAATTTTTCCTCTGTCAAGAGATGGTCTTTTGGAGTTGTGGTTGGTTATTCTGTTGATCAGAGTTCTTAAAAGTCATTCAAAATTCTTTTTTTTTTTAAATATGTTTTTGTACGCATTGTTTTCCTGGTTCTGAAAAATTTCACTTTGCTTTAGTTCATACAAGTATTTGTAGGCTTCTTTAAAATTGGGCCTTTTGTCATTTCTTATGGCACAATAACATTGCACTGCATTCATGTGCTATTATTTGCTTTTGTCCTTCCACAAATGATGGCTACCCCCATAGTTTTTTAAGTTTTTTGATACCACAAAAAAGAAGTGCTATAAATATATGCATGAATCCCTTTCTTCTTTGATGTTTTTGGGGAATAAGCCTCATTACACTAATACTGGCATGTTTAAAAATAGAAGGCAAACCTCTACTTAGGTGTGTGCTAAGAGATATTTGCCAGATGGGTCTACGAAAAAAAAAAGTTCCCATGACACACTTTAAAGTTTAATCTGAATCAATTGCATATTCTTCATCACTTTTTAATATCTGGAAAGCAAAACAATAAATTAGGCCCTGATTTGTAGCATTTGTCAATTTCTATGGTATAAATACTCATGATGAAAGCCATATGAACTGACACCAGCACCCCCATGATTCTACTTGTAGTCATCCCACCTATGCTTGAACACCTGAAGTGTTGGGGAACTTATTACCTAATGATGAAATCTTGTGTGTGTGTGTGTGTGTGTGTGTGTGTGTGTGTGTGTGTGTGTGAGAAGAGAGAGAGAGAGAGAGAGAGAGAGAGAGAGAGAGAGAGAGAGAGAGAGAGATAGTTCAAACTTTAAGAATTCCTTCTATTTTGAGCTGAATTCTTTCTCCTTGTAATATTTACTAGTTCCCTAGATCTGAAGGCACTTTAACTGCCTTCTTCAACAAGATCTCCATTCAAACGTTTGCAGACTGTTATCATGCCCTTTCTAAGTTTTCTCTAGGCTAAATATCTCCAGTTCCCTCACATATTCCACATTGCTTGGCCTCTAGTTCCTTGTCTATCCTGGTCAACTTCCTCTGGACACACGCTAGGATGTCAATATTTCTCTTATAAAGAGATTCCTAGAATTAACTTACTTTGGTGGAATGCAAATTGTTCTGTGAGTTGAATTCAGGAAAACAATTTAGAGCAATTCCCCCCAAAGTCACTAAACTGTGTACGTACACTGTTTGATCTAGTAGTACTACTAATAGGTCTCTGCCCTCAAAGAGATCAAAAACAGAAGGAAAGGACACATCCTCATGAAACTATTTATAAGTACCACTTTTTTGTAATGAAAGAGAAATCAAAATAAAGTGAATGCCCATCAATTAATTAGGGAATGATAGAACAAATTGTGGTGTATGGGTGTCAAATGATATAATGCCATAAAAATAAAAAACAATGAAAGTATAGATTAAGAAGGTAGCTAAGTGGTGGTGTGGTAAGTTGAGTGCCAGGCCTGGAGTCAGGAAGACTTGAGTTCAAATCTGGTCTGAGGCATTTACTAGTTGTATGATCCTGGGCACTTAACCATGTTTGCCTCAGTTTCACATTTGTAAAATGAGCTGGAGAAGAAAATGGCAAGCCTCTCTGCCAAGAAAACCCAAAATAGGGTCATGAAGAGGCAGACAACTGAAATACAAAAAAATAGATGAAGAGAAAACTGGTTAGACTAGTATGAACTGGTACTAGTTGAGCAAAACGAAGAGAGTATACAATGATATGCAATATCATAAAAGAAAGGAAAACAACTTTGAAAGACTTAAGAATTTTGATTAATTCAAGATGAACCATGACTCCAGAGGACTAATGATGCGACATGCCTCCTACCTCTTGGTGGAGAGCTGACACACTGTTCGTGCATAATGAGAGATATATTTTCAGGGACAACTATAATTATAATGCAAATTTGTTTTGCTTGATTATACTTCTCTTATGAGGGAGGGCTTTTAGTGGGTAGGAAGAGAGTTGGGGACAGAGTAGTGAGAAATTACTTTAATGCAAAAAATAGAGAAAAAATAAAAATGAAATGACACATTTAATAATTTACAAAAGAGCAGCATAAAATTCATGAGAGGCCATAAAAAAGCAGAGTTATATTTGTGCTTCCATATTAAATTTAATCTGTAATAAAAAAGTTAGAGATCAAAGATTCAGTTTCACATATAATTCCCATTTTTGGCTTTTATTTGTTGAAAAATTCATGTTTGCTCATAATTTTCTAGTTCATAATAAAAATAAATTTAAAAAAATTTATATGTGATGCCCTGACCAGATCACAATACTCTAGAACAAAGATGTGTGTGTGTGTATGTGTGTGTGTGATGGACCCCTCTAGTAGTCTGGTAAAGCCTGGGGACCCCTTGTCAGGCTGTAGTTTTTAAATAATTGAAGGAAATGTTAATTTTCAATTAGTGATTAGTGAAAAACATTGTTCTGAAATATGTCCTTGGACCCATAAGGCGTCTGTGAACCCAAGGTTAATCACCCCTGCTGTAAATGTGGTAGGTCCAGGGCATGTTACAGTGGAACTATAAACTCCTTTGATTTGGATGTTATCCTTCTGTTAGATTAGCTGCATCAAATGTTCATTTAAAACCCCATCATCTTTTCTACGCAAACTGCTTTCTGATGAGAGTTCATCCATACTGTCCTTACAGATGCAATTTTTTTGAGCTCAAGAACAGGATTTAACATTTAATGCTTATTAGATTTCATGGTTTTGGATTTGGCCCATGTTCTTGCCTGCTGAGATTATTTTGGAGCCTGATTCTGCTCTCCAACATATTAGCTATCCCTCCCAGCTTTATTCCATCCAAAAATTTGTCATCAATGTCTTAATCCAAGTCAATGATGAAAAATAAAAGGCAAACAGAACACAACCAAGAACTGAGCCCTGGAGCACTCAATAGCCTCCTTCTAGCTTGACACTGATCCATTAATCAACACTTTTTGGGTGTGGCAATTTAATAAATTAGAACCAACCTAATTATTGCAGTCCACTTTTTTCCATCTAATCCAAAAGGATTTCAGGAATGGCTTTGTTGAATGTCTTCTTAAAATCCCCTAAGCTACCAATTGCCAGCTGCTCAAATTCCACATAGCTGGGACACAACTCTTCAACAGGAAGTCAGTAAGTCCAGCGAACAAGTACTCTGCAGAAGCCATGCCAATCACAGGCAATAAGAACTGATTTGTAGAGCACAGAGAGATCCCTTCAGGGTGGGGTAGGTGAATGGTTATACAGAGGACATGATTTTTTCATTTGCCACTGGCTCACTGGAGGAGATATTTCTGACTCTTCATTGTGACTACTTCATAGAACCATAGTATTTCAGATTTGGAGGATAACTTAGAGAGCATCTAGATTGATCTGCACTCCGGAAAAGGAATTGCCACTCCAACCTCGAATGAAGTCCTTCTAGACGTATCCATTTGGAATTAACTTGAGGGAAGTGTATCCTGCCTATGAGTTCTTTTGGAGAGTAGTCTGGTTCTAACAGGAAGGTTGAAAGAAGGACCCAGAGAACTGACCTAAACTGATGAGATTGCTAGATTGTTCCAGAGTGGTTATCCTATATGATAGTGCATCTCTGAGGCTCTGTCTTCGCTCTCAAGGAATTATTCCAAGGAGAGAGAGCAATATTTTTCCACCAGTCTAGGAAATCAGTCAGAAAGGGTATCTGAGTAGTCTTGCATGACTGAAGGAACCCATGCTGTCATCTAATGAACAATGCTTCCTTTCCCAAGTACTTTCAAGCCATCTGCTTAAGTTTCTCTTCTCGATACTGGGTGTGAATGGATCTCGCATTCACCAGCACGTAGAATCTAGAATATGCTTTTGAGGTTTTCCCACCTTTTATTCCCCAGCACCAATTTAATTCTCTATTATTTCTCCAATACTAATGACATTGTTTCACTTGCTAGTTATTTCCATATTTTGAAGCCTAAATAATCTGTGTGCAGGTAGGGACTTGACTTTATTGGAGTCAGCCTGGGGTATCCTGTTGCCTCCTTTTGGGGTAGGGATCTCAGGTCTTCAACTGCTATCATGGCAGACGGGGTTATGTCAGTTCCTATAAAATCCTAAGGCATCATATACAAGCCTAGTGATAGACTTTATGTCTGTCAGCTGAGATTCAGAAAGCCTCATCATCAGAAGGTTGCCTTTATTTTTTGGTTACATCAATTCATGAAGACTTTCTGTTTAGGCAAAAGGATTCTGGTCCCCACAGGCAGAAGAGCAACCACACACTGATAAAATCACACATTTCTTCAGCTTTCTTGGCATTGGATTTATTAACTCCTCTTCTTTTTCCCGAGTCATACACTGTAGGCCTTAGGTTCACACACTACCTCTGACACGTATTACCTGTAGACTTGGATAAATTACTTTTTTCCTCTTTTGTAAATGAAAGGCTTGGACTAGAGAGTCTCAAAAGTCCCTTTGGTTCTACATTCATGGCCCTAAAAGCCTTTTATGATGATTTTTGACCAGGAAGCCAGAATCCAAGTAGTAGCTGAGCTTTTCCAGTTAGTCTGTCCATTTTTCACCATCCACCCTTTGCCTTAGGTCTTGATTTTCTTGTACTCAGCACTTTTTTGAAATTAATTTTTTTAAATGGACCTAAATCAATTTTCTCTCAGTACACTCCCAACCACTGGGGAAAAGGCGCTTATTATACACTTAATGTGTGTCAGACACATATTAAATATGCTAAACATGAGAGGTACAAAGAAAGGCAAAAAAAAAACAACAAACCCATGCCTGCCCTTAAAGAACCCACAGTGCAATGAGTGAAGCAATATATAAACATCAAGGCACAAATGAGATATATAGGATAAATTGGGACATAACTTCAGAGATAAGACATTAAGATTAAGGAGGGCTAGGAAAGGGTTCTTGGGAAAGGTGAGACTTTTACTAAGAATTGAAGGAAACCAAGGAAGCCTGGAGTCAGAGATCATGGGGGAGTTTCTAGGCATGGAAGAAAGTGAGTGAAAATGCTTGGAGTTAGGAAACAGAGTATCCTATGCAAGGAATGGAGCAGAGAGGCCAGAATCATTAGATTAGAATATGAGGAGATAACTTGCCTACAGTGAGGGCCCAGTTGAGATT
This sequence comes from Monodelphis domestica, assembly GCF_027887165.1. NCBI lineage: Eukaryota > Metazoa > Chordata > Mammalia > Didelphimorphia > Didelphidae > Monodelphis > Monodelphis domestica. The sequence goes on along the minus strand of NC_077232.1, from coordinate 178,179,318 downwards.
ATGTTGCATACTTGTTGTGAATGCAGTCAATAATGTTTCATTATTTTCTCCATCTTTGTTTAACTGCATGTGAGTAGGACCAAAGGCAGGGAATGCTGAGAGTAATCTAAAGCTTGTATTTAAAAGAACAAGATCTTTCATAGGATAAAAGGGTAAAGAATTAGGCAAAGAGGACTGTATAGAGTTGAACTGGTTCACTAAGCGGTCAAGATGAGGAGGGAAGAGATTGTAGTGAGTGCAGAGGTAATTACTTGAGAGAGAACTGAGGGTAAAGGGACTGGAGGTCATGGTGAGGGTGAAGAACAGGATTTGGAATTATGAGGTTGAGGGAAAGATGGAATGAAAGATTATGATCAGATAAAGGAATTTCAGATTTTAACGTGGAATACCTGTGGAATATTTGTGCATGATGACAAGATCAAGGGAAAGAGTACAACCAGCTCTGTATGTAGCTGTGGTGGGGTAGAGGAATACATCATGGAAAACAAGTTGAAAGTATCAAAATTCCACATTGGCTTTGTCCAAAAAATATAGGTTTCATTCCGTGAGTCCATCACTTCTTTGACAAGAAACATTCCTCATCACTGGTCCTCTGAAGTCATAGTTTGTCACTTTCCTTAATTTTTTGAGGTTTTTTGTTTTTAAAATGTTTTTGTTATGGTATAAATTGTTCTCCCAATTCTGCTCATTTCATTCTAATCATTTTCTATAAGCTTTGCCATGGTCAACATTTTTAAAGCCTTCTTTTGGTGGCATTTCTCTCCAAAATTTCAGGATAGTCTAGCCAAGAAAATTTGGCCTTTCTTGGGTGGTAGTGGGGTATCTTTACAGGTCTATGTCTCTCTTTTATATACCTTTTAAGATACATATTACAGATTTTAACTTTTGCCTGTCCTAAATCTCTGTCCCTTTGAAGCTCCCTTTGGAGGCACAGTCTTATTCTTAAGTGAGTTGACTTACATATCCTTTATTAGAATCATATTTATAACTTCATTTCTGAGAATTTCCTATCTTTTGGAAGTTATTTTTCTTTGGAGAGTCTTTGGTTATGTATATCTCTATTCCCCTTATACTTTCAAGGATTTTCTTTACAAATAAAAATGTCATTGACAACTCCCAAGATATAATTCTTTGTCCAAGTTTCCCCTCCTTGTATATCATCTCTAAGATAACATGGTTCCTTTCCTCCAAAGTGTCTATAACTTTTATACTTAGGTCAAAAGTGACCATTCTGTCTATTGGAAATTCCTTTTACCAAATGGAACCACCTTGTGACAGATCCATGGCAAATTTGCATTTCCCATATAACTCCACCTGGAATCAATCATCCAATGAATAAAATAAACCTTTAGTAAGTTCTTGTGATGTGCCAGTCAGTGTGTCAGGCACTGAGGTCCAAAGGCAGATATGAAATAGTATCTGTCTTTATGGATCTTAACATTGTACTCCCATGTACATATATAGGGACTAGACTTGTGATATCACTTATAGAGTGAGGTTCCAGGTGATGAAACTCTCTATAACAATGCAAGTTGGCACCTTATGCTTAGAGTTGTTGTTGTGTGTCCTTTGTTTTTGAAGAGGACCAATGACATCATAGCATGATGTTTTGACTTGTGCATGAGTTGGATTTAAGTGAAGTGGGGTTGCACAAAGTTGTCACTTTCACTCTCTCTTCCAGTGTCATTAAATTCCAAAGGCAAAACAAAAGTCAGGATGACTGGTGGTGGCTTAGAATGCAGTGTATATATAACCTTGGCATCTTATATGTCTGACCAAGCTCTAAATGTTCCACAGTACCATCTTCTGCTGCCTTCATGGCCATTGGAACAAATAGGTTTCATCTGCCCATTCTGCTGGAGGACGTCTTTACATGTTTGGGGATGATACTGCACCCCCCCAACTCACAATGGGTGAGTTGCCCATCAGTTACCCTTAACCTGGTTTAAACCATTTGGTGAGATGTTTTACTAGAGTGTAGCCACTATACATGCTACAGCTTCTTTGCTTCACAGCTAAGAGTTGGGTGAGAGGTGGGCACTAGGGATAGAGGACTTGTTCTTGATTATAGAGCCTAATGATATTAGAGGTGGGATTTGAACTCAGGTCTTTCTGACTTTGAAATCAGTTCTCTGTTACTAGCCATGATGTTTATATTATATATGTTCCTAAAAAATCACCAGGTAAAAGTCACTAAGCTGTCACTCAGCAAAACTGTCACTCCAAATCCAACATTCAGCTGAGTTCCCATCTGGAAAATATGGGACTCTTAACAGCTATTGGGTAGTTAAATATCAAAAGACTTTTGAAAACCAAGTTCTAGATAACTAATTCCTTGGTTAGAGTTTTCATAGAAGGAAAAATTTACTGGATGACATGAAAATAGTCACAATTTTGCTATGGAGGATTTCTGCTTCTTGAGTTATTATGATGCTAACTTTAATACATATAGCATGAATTTAATAGCCTTCACAACTCTACTGAAAAAAAAAACAGTAAGGCACTAGAAACTTCCTTATTAATAATTAAAATCATCCTCCCACTTGAATTCTCTACAGCATTTTCCATCATTTCATTATCTCCTCTTTTTTGATGCCCTTTCTCCCTGGCTTCATGATCCTATACTATCAAGACTGTATTCTTATTCTCTTAACTCCATCTCTGGCTCCTTTGCGATCCTTTCTCACTACAAGTTTAGTTCTGTTTTTGTTTCTTACCCTTTTCTCTCCCTTCCTCTTTTCCCTCCTCTTTCTGCTTATGATTTCTAATTTGTGTTAATATGACCCTCAAATCTGCATCTCTACTCCTAACTTTCTTCTAGAGATTCAGTACTTTATTTCCATTTATCTCCTCCCTCCCTCCTTCTCCCTCTCCCTCTCCCTCTCCCTCCCTCCCTCCCTCTCTCCTTCTCCCCCCCCCCCCTCTCTCTCTCTTCTCTCTCACTCACTCTCTGGATGATCACTACCTAATACTTAATATTTTCATATCTGAACTCTTCATCCTCAAAATCCTGCAAACACTCCTGACCTCCACCTTGTGTATTCCTGTTGATGGTACCACCATCCTTCCGAGTGTCATCCATGCACATAATGTCAAGATCTGCCTCTGCCTCTATGGCTTTTGATATCCAATCAGTTGTCAATTTCAATCAGTTCTATCTCAGCTGTCTGTCCCTATCCTTCCACTCTGATTACAAATACTCTCCTTCAGGTCTTCACCTCTTCACATCTCTTAAATGATCTCCCTGCCTCCAATGTCCCTCTTTTCTAATTCATCCTTCAAAAATTGCTCAATTTTAACTACTCTGATCACATCAAATATTTATTACACAATTACCAGTGGCTCTTTATTGCCTACTGACCAATTTATAAACTCATGGACCAAGATTCAAGGCTCTTCACAGTTTGCTTTTCCTACCACTCTCCGTCCTATTTTTAATCTTTCTCTCTCGTGTCTGACACAGATGATTTGATTCTCACTTTTTGTTTATTCCTGGCTATTAAAGAATAGAACTGTGTAACTCCACGGATTAGGTTCAGCTCAGTCCAAAATGGTGTGTCTATGAGACTCTTTTTAGCCATATCTTTTCTCATTCTGTCATCCAAGTCTAGAATGCCCCCTCTCTCCTGTCCACTTGGATCTTTGTATTTTGTAGTCTCTGCCCTCCTCGAAGACCCAACTCATGTGTCAGTTCCTTCACACAGCATTTCCTGACCCTTCCCCTCCAAGTAGAAAATGATCTCTCTCTCTCCCTCTCTCTGCAAATTGCCCTTAGCACTTTGCCTAGGTCTTTCCTTTCACTTACAACAATCTCTCCTGCATTATTGTTTTCTACATAGAAGTACTGCATTCTCTTCCATCAATCCTACACCTTACACTGAAAGCACCTTGAGAGAAAGTTCTCTCTCTATGCATGGTCTATCTACTACCAGGCTGAACCATTTAGGTCCTTGGTTCTTTGTACCTAATCCTGGTCTCCCAGAAAGTCATTTATTCAGTCAATTTACAGTCCAATCTAATGTTAAGATTCCATGAAACTCATAAGCTTAAGCAAGAACACTGAGTAAATAATCAGTTCCTTTTCTTTTGGCAGTCAAAATGGAGACTTTTCTTCCTCTCCAAGTGAAGCCCAAATGCATTATTAATTAAAATATTTTGAACCCTTGATGACATTTTGGATTAAGCTAGACTAAATTCTAGAACCACAGAATATATTAAAACAGGCTAAATACCATCTTCAGAAGTCCCCAAAATCTTTTGTAAGAAAGCATTACACAGACTTAGAAGAATAATCCAAACACAGACATAGGGAAGCTCAGCCAGAAGTTATCCAAAAAATTCTGATTAAAAATACTCTGTTTAATATTTGCCTCATTTGCTAGGTTAATCTAGGGAAGAGATGACTATGGTTTTAAAAATTGTCTGTCTAATGGGAAATGTCGTACATGGAAATCAGAGGATCTGTCAAAGCAATTTAGCAGCATGGCATGCCCACATGTCACTGGTCCCACTTCTACTTCTCTTGAAAACAAAAGGACTAGAGATCAGTAGAGAATCCTTTCTGTAGTGGTAAGCAGTGCCACTGGCAGTGATAAGAGAATGATGTAGAAAGTGCATACCCAATCCAAATGAAAATATCCTGTTTCAATTGCCTTTTTTAAAAAGTGTCTTTTGCCTATATCATAACAAAAGAGTAATTTCTCAAAGGCAATGATGGTAATCCTATGAATTTTTAACCTCAGTGGAATTTCTATGTGTCTTAAATTAAAAAAAAAATCATTATCCATGGAGAAATGGAGATGGACAATTAGGTCAATTCTGCACACATGTGGGATACTTATCATAATTCATATTACATCAGTAATAATAATTATCAATAGGGATATACAAGAATCTGATAAGCACCATCAGGCATCCTGCTTGTGGATTGAGGACCATTTCACTCATTCTCAGAAGAACCTCCAACTAGGAAAGAACACAGACTGAGGGGTACCAATTGTCCTCAGAATACCTATGTAATGATTCTTACACTGACATTGTTAGACACTTCTACAAAAAGCAAAAATTAAGAGCTGCTCTAGAAGCAGCAGATTGCAGAAGAAAGGATGCTACCACGTTTGGAGTTGGAGTTGAACTTACGTTCAAGTCCCAAGTCTGATTCTTTTCACATGTCTGACCTTGGGCAACCTCTTGAGATCTCAGTTTCCTCATCTGTAAAATGAGGAGTGGAGAGAGTTGGGCTAGCTGTTCTCTAAAATTCCCTTCCAGTTTTAAATCTATGATCTTGTGATGCTATTAGTGAGAAGCTGGCTACCAAGCAACTCTCCCTTCTATTCAGGAATAAATCTGCTTGGATGTTAATAAAACCAGGAAGAACATAAGATAACTATTTTCCCCTAAGCCAGGAGGATTTTTTTCCTTTCAACTAGCACTCCTATGCTTAAAGGAGAAAATAAAGTTTGAGCTATAGCCACTCTCATATCCTTTCTTCCCCTCTCTGTTTCTGATTGCTCTTTTAAAATTCAAGCCCGTAGATTAAGAATTTGGAAGGAACCTAATACATCTTCTCATCCAAGCCCCTTATTTTATAAATGAGAAAGCTGTGGTTCAGACAGAGGAAGTGAATTGGCCTGGATTACATAGCTAGTAAGGGACAGAGTGGGACTGAGACCTACATCATTGCATACCCTATCCAATGCGATTATTCCCTTCCACTATGGTTTAACCAATTCAATCACACATATGATTGAAGGCAAACTGTAATGAAATCAACACTAACAGTGTCTCTGGAAAGAGTGTGTCAATTGGCTGCCTTATGATTCCATTCACCATCTTTGTGACTTCCCAGACTGCAATGTCTTTCCCTGGGAAAAGATGCAGGAATAATATTTGAGTCACAAAAAGATGTTGGTATTTGAGTATTAGCCACTAATGGAAAATTCTGATTTTGAGGGCAAGAAATGATTGTCTGCATCAAGCTGGTCCAAAAGAATAACGAAGTGTTCAGGCTAATCCATGAGGCCTATTGGGACAAAAAATAAGATGTGATCATTTCCTACTATTTTATGAGCTCTAATGAAGTTTGTGCTTTCCAACAAAGGTCTCGTTTTATGTTGAATGTTTAAAAGAGGTCCGATAGCATGGCTGGAAGAGAGGGTCTGTCAATACATAATATAAATGTTTTCAACAGAAAACAGCAGCAAATGCATGAAAGGATAATAGAGAATTTGTTTTTATCCATTCCCACTTGACTAGAGCTTCAGAGCAAAAACACTAATAAAAGTCAGTCATTATTATGATGTCATACTCATAATTTCCTTTGAAATAAATGAGTAAGTACAAATAATATTTGTAATGTGCGACATCATCTATGTAGCTTTCCATTGCCCAAACTGTGGGATATATTTAGCAATGTTTCCTGTTTGTTAAGAACACCTTCTGAGTAGAACCCATGAACAAAAGTTCTCTGAAGTTAAACTATCTTTGTAAATTTCTGTATGTGTGTCTTAAAAAAAAAAGGACGCCAAAAAAAAAATTAGACCATTTTATAAAGGGAGCAAATCTTAAAATTTATGCTTTCTTTGTTAGAAAGCTGGAAACACTGCAAACTAAAGTCCCTAAGAGAGTTTCATCCACTATTGATATACTCCAGGTATCCATTCCATGAAATGAATGACTGGGAGAAAATCAACCTCTGAATGGTCAGAGTGCCACATGGACACACCTGAATAATTACTAGAAGGTAACGCCTTTATCTGTGGAATTTATAGTTCCTATTTTGGGGCTTCCATTTCAAAACTGTGACCACCTTCAGCTTTTTGCTAGCACCACCTCACAAGCTATCACTGCCTATTCAGGACTATTTATGTCTCACTGTTGAGTAGTTTTGTGGACATGAGGCAAATGAGACTTTGTAAACTTTCTAACCCATGTCCCTTCTTGGCTCCACATGATTGCATATTACCTGACACATAAATTCAGGGTTTCCTCTAAATCACTTTTATTCTCAGAAGTTTGTGTGGCCTTTGCAAATGTCCATGAATACCATGGATTAGCTCCATTTCTAAAATAGTGGTTCTTAAACCATTTTTGTGGCTCAGGCTCCTGTGGCATTCTGGGAAAGCATGTAGGCTCCTTCTCAGAATCATGCTATCAAATATATAAAATAAAGTACATAGGATTTCAAGAGAAACCAGTTATATTGAAATAAATATACATGTGTATACATATATATCATATACATGCAGGTATACATACATACATACATATATATACATTCATGCACATATGTATGTGGAACTATATTTCAATACGATTCATTTCCTTTTACATATGCACACATGTATATCCATACATACAGATATATATGTATGTTCACACACTGTAATTTCTGCCATAGGGGTCATGACCTATATATGTGTATAATGTATATGTGCATATGTCCATGATCTCTCTCTCTCTCTCTCTCTCTCTGTCTCTCTCTCTCTCTCTCTCTTTCTCACCCCCTACCACTCTCATTCACTGGCCCCAGGTTAAGAAAACGTGATAGAGAAAGGGATGAAAATTATAATTGTCTTAAAATTGATAGTATTTGTTATCAAATTCACAAACTGCTGGAGGCAATATGGCATAGCCAAAAAGCAGGTTCAATTTGGAGTCCCGGCATCTGGATCTTTGCCACTTATAACCTTTATGACTTTGCAGGTTAGAAAGGGGAGTTGTCTCAATTTCCACAATTCTAAAATGAAGGGTTCGATTAGCTGGCTTTACAGATCCCTTGCATCTATAAATATGGGGTGGTGCTATTACTATTATTAGAATAGGGAAAATGTATTAGACCCATGGTTTCATTGATATAGGAAGTTCATAGGTAAGAAAACTCTCTCTATTAATGAAGATCAATGATGTAAAGTCTTAAAAAGTTACCTAGAACTTTCAATTCATGTGACCCTGAGCCAGTCACTTAATCCCAATTGCCTAACCCATACTATTCTTCTGCCTGGGAACCATTACTTAGTTGGATGTATTCTGAGACAGAAACAAGGGTTAAAAAAGTTACCTAGAGAAGTGTGTCAAACTCAAATAGAAATGGTCTAAGGGCACTAAACTGAGCATAAGGATCCCAATTTATAGAGCACACATCAATTTAGAAACCACATATTGGGGCAGCTAAATGACACAGTGGATAGAACCCTTGCCCTTCTGTTATTACTAAGACATAAAGAGTTATTACTAAGACATAAAGTAAGGGTTAAAAAACCCACACATATCAACATGATCTATATTCTATTGTATTTTAAATTTATTTTGTTAAATATTTCTACATGACATTTTAGGCTCAAGTATTCCTTCTCATAGCCCAAGATTGTTCTTTAAGACTTCAGTATAATTTATAAACCTGCAATGATGAAGTGAGATTCTACATTGAGAGTTTTCTACATAGATGAAATTTTACATTCAGCCACCTCTACCAATAATGGCAGATTTAGCATTCCTCCTTGAGATGATTAGAGGATTCACCTTCATCTGTGGCTATCTAGCATTATATGAAGAAATCTCCCAGCTAGAGCTTGATTAAGACATTCTACAAACTAGCACTAACTTACTCCATCCATCCATTTATTCATCCATCATCCATCCATCCATCCATCTATTCATCCATCCATTCATCCATCCATCCATTCATCCATCCATCCATTCATCCATTTTTCATCCATCCATCCATCTGTCCATTCATCCAACCACCATTTTTATTATTAACAGAATAGTGTACTTGACTTTGGGTATAAGAGCAGGAAAAGGGAAAAGGGTAGTGCCAATTATGTTCCAGGCATTGTGCTAAGGACTTAAAAAATAACATCTTATTTCTTTCTTATTAACAACCCAACAAAGTAAGTGCTCTTACTCTCTCTATTTTATAGTTGAGGAAATAGACAAATAGAGTTAAGTGACTCACTCAGGAACACACAGCTAGTAAGCATCTGAGGCCACATTTAAACTCAGGTCTTTCTCATTCTAGAATCAGAGTTCTATTTGTTGTGCCACCAACTACCTGCTTTGTACAAAGTTTAAATGAGTTACAGTCCTGGTTGACATGGAGCTCATATTTCAGAAGAGTGGACAAGACATTAATATCATTACTATAACACTCAATATTGTACATTCTAAAAGTTCTTAAAAAGGGTAAAGTATAATCTATTTGGAAAGTCAGCAAGTAAGAGGTAAAAGGAAAGCCTTTTGGAAAGATAGCCTCTAATGTGGGCTTTAAAGGATGGCAGGGATTCTGGATATGGCTCTCCCAGAGCTGACCACAACCTTCTTAGAATTAGAAGTGTACTGGAGCTGGAAACATGTTCTCTATGCATTTGTCAATTGAACTGATGAAACTCATACAAGGAAGTGAAAAACTGAAACCAGTGCCGATTCCTAGGTGCCAAATTCCCCAATGAACTGACTCCCAAATCATATTCTTCCCATATATAGGGCACATCAGCTAAGAGCTAATGGGTAGATGTCAATGGGATTGAAGACTGGGATGTCAGCTTTGGTAGTATGTAGTCAAACTCTGGCACACGGTTACTTTGGCATTTGAATGTCCAATTCCACAGTCATACATGATTCCAGGATCTAGGTTCTGTCTCTAATGATGTAAGTCACAAATCATTCACACTGACTTCTTCTTGTAATTTTTTTTTTATTTTTGAGGGAGGGGGAGCGGTACACTTCCAACTTCCTGGCTTACTTCTTGTAGATTTCTTGATATTGTGTGGGTACCAATGCAGTATGCAGATGGTCTGCCTCTTTTCCTTTGCTCCGGCTACATGCCTGCCTGCCTTTTATTTGAGCATATGTCTTCTTGGTGATATCTTTAACATTACTTTTTGTACACAATTCCTTACTGGTAATATCCTACCAGCCTATCTGTACCCATGATACACCTCTCCATTGTTCTCTGGGTAATCTGCAATTATGATTCATCAGAGACATTGTTATTAACCACTTGTGAGTCATACCTAATATAAAAGCACAAAACCCACATCACAAACAGTCCTCTGTACAGGTATTGTGAATCTTTAATACAAGTTTAGTGAACTGAAAGGCCAAAACAAAAGGAAACCAAAAATATATAAACGTTGCAGCATGGCTCTTCTCAGCAAGGCATATGAAGTAGATCAATGGTTCTCAATATTTTTGGTCCTGCAATCACTCTGGGGTAAATTAGTCACATTAATCATTATTTTATTATTTATTACTAATGATACTGTTACAATATTTTTGGTGCAAAACTCTTGGACCATCAATATGAATCCTCAAGGGGTTTGCAAATCACTAAGGAGGAGTCACTGAAGTAGATAAAAGATAGCAAGATGCTTTGGGAGCTGTTGGAAGGACAACTGATATTTAGTCAGGTGACCATAAGGAGGGTAGGCAAAATCAGCAGTCTGAGAGTATAATGTGGTACAACTATCACAGCTGTGGACCAACAGGGAAACCATTTGAAGGAAAAACACAACCTATCCTTAAAAATAAGATATAGTTTATTTTAAAAAATGCACAACAAACCCTTACCCTCTGTTTTAGAATCAGTACTGTATATTGGTTACAAAGCAGAAGAGTGATAAAGGCTAGGAAATAGGTGTTAAATGACTTGCCCAGGGTCACACAGCTAGGAAGTGTCTCAGGTCAAATTTGAACCCAGGACCTCTATCTTGAGGCCTCTCCCTCAGTCCTCTGAGTCACCTAGCCACCCCCAGTAATATCTCACTTTGACTACATCTATACTGAATAATGCAAAGCAAAGGACAATCTACATTTCTCTCTTGAATCACAGACCCTCCAAATGTCTGCTGTACATCTCCACTAAGGTATCCCATAAGGCATCTCAACCTGAACATGCCTAAAATGGAATACATCTTTCCTCCACAAACCCTCCCTTCTTCCTAATTTTCCTGTTTCTGTCAAGTGCACCACTATCCTTCCGGTCATTTGGGCTCACAACTTGAAACATCCCTGACTCAACTCTTCCTTCTCTCTTGCTCTCATATCCAAGTAGTTGCCAAGTCTCATTGTTAATCAGTAAACTTTTTATTAAGTGCCTACTCTATGCCAGGCGCTGCTTCATGCATAGTCCTACCTTCACAGCACCTCTTGCATTCATTCCCTTCTCTCTTCTCTCATAGACACCACCCGGGTATTGTTCCTCATCACCTCTTATCAACTACTGCTGTAGCCTACTCTTTTGGCTCCTCCCTTCCAATCTCTCCTCTCTAATCTGTCTTGCGCACAGCTGCCAAACTGATACTCCTACAGCACAGGTTTGATTATGTCATGCTCCTGGTTGAGAAGCTTTATTGGCTCCCCATGATTTCTATAAGCACTGCTTAGGTATTTAAAGCTCTTTAAAATCTTATTCCTACCCACCTGTCCACACTGACTTCATATTCCTTCCCCCTTGGGCACTTTACATTCCAGTCAAACTGATCAACCTACTCTTCTGTACACAACATACACCCTTCTCCAGCTTCTATTCCTCTAGAAGTCCTCCCTCCTCACCTTCCTGTCTCTAGAGTTCTTAGTTCAAGTGCCCCCTCCTGCCTGCAAGTGGTTTTTCCTAATCCTTTGAATTGTCAGGGCTCTTCTCTGCCTACTTGAAAAGACTTTGTCTTTGTTTACATACATAGTTTCCACTCTGCAGAATGTAAGCTCTTCCAGGGCAGAGACTGTTACATTTTAAATTTGTATCTTTAGCAACTAATATAGCACATGCCCCTAAATAAATATTTACTTAATATAGATGAATCTGGGTCACATGGAAAGGAACTCTATTTAAGCAAGTTATCAGCTTTGCACAACATTCTTCCTCTAGTATTTTCACTGATCCTTTCAGTAGCCTAGAGAATGGTTACTGTAGTTTGATTACTAGCCAGGTGAGAATTATCTAGATCCATGATGGTGAACCTATGGCACATGTGCCCCAAAAGGGCATGCAGAACCTTCTCTGTGGCCATGCCTGCAGTTGCCTGCCAGAGTTTGTTACTAGAAAGCCAGAGGGACTTGGGGAGGAGCTGTTCTCCTCCTCCTCTCCATGCACCTGAGGACACTCCTCATTTCACCTGCCCCTCTGCCCAGCAGCCCAATGGGAGCTCTTCCTCCCTCCCCTGTCTGGGATAAGTTGCTGGGGTAGGGGTCTCACATGCTGAATAAGGGTGCAACACAGAAGGCAGACTGTTGAGTCTATTGTGAAGGTGATTCCCATGATGGGGTTGGAAAGGAACTCAGTTAAGGGTAGAAGGGAGCAGAGCTGAAGGGGAGTAGAACACTTGGGCAACTCTCCTCCACCTCTCCCCACACACTTCTCATCACCCACCCCTCTTCCTAGTAGCCCAAAGGGAGTGCTTCTTCCCTCCCCTGTCTGGGGTTGGGGGGGGTGTCAGGGGTGGGGAGGGCTGAAGTGGGAGGGGAGAGGCACAGCATAAGGTCTCTGGGAGGTGTGTGGCACTTAGTCTCTGGGGGTGGGTGGGCATTGCTCTTGGTCTGCGGGGTGGGGTGGGGGCAGGGTCTGACATTGCAGCTCTAAAATGTTCGCCATCACTAATCTAGGTTGACTGTAGAAGTAGTCATCAACTCTTTCTGTGTTGTTTAATCCTTTCTTCTTCTTATCCACCACCATTTGGATATTCAATCATCTTTGAGAAGCCTAAGCAGTTAGTACTAACTTGTGTCCTTTTACTGCAGCAGTTAGTACTAACTTGTGTCCTTTTACTGCAACTTAATGATTTAACAAAAGAAAACGGTTTGGTTCTTTCTGTGATGAGGCATAAATTCACCACTTTCTGAAAGATCAATAAGGTTCCTTCAGACACTAGGCGAACCACCTGTCTAATGATTTTCTGACCTCTTCTACCAATGACTGCCTTCTGTGTCTTATAAATGTAGGAAAGCATAGTTATTACCTGACAGAAACTTTAATCTTCTTCACTGCTTCATTGTTAGAACTACAATTCCTCTAACAGCCAGCTTTTGATTATTTTTACAGTTCCCTAAAGTCCTCTGCTCTTTCTTCAAATTCCTCCCCATAACTCCCTGGCAAAATCCTTTCTGTGTAGCCACTAACACCTCTCTAATCCCTAATGATATTTCTTTCTACCTCCAGTGGCCCCTTCTGTCTCAAGACCCCTCAGAATCTGGGAAATCCTGACGAGGACACTGCCCCAATGCCAAAGCCTTTTAGTTTAAAGAGCCTTCAGCAATTTCCAGAGAATTTTTACTTTCTTGAAACTCTTAATGTTTCTCTCTAAGTTATTTTTCACTAATTTTCTGCATTAAAAAATCCTTTTGCTTTAAGTTTAGTGTCATAATGACCTTTTGGTGGGACCCCTCAGGGAGGATACCGAACTTAATTATATTATAGCCACTGTAATTTGGTGGGTCAACCACACCAACTTCCTTAACCAATCCATATGCTCCTTAGGACTAAATCAAGAGTGGCCTCCCTTTCTGCTTTAGCAGTGAGCTGTTCCAAGAAAGCAGTTGTTTATAGTATTGAGAAACTGTTTCTCCAAGCCACATCCCAGTGTAATGTTCAGCCGGCAGAAAAGAAAGGGAGTGTGTTGTTTAACAGGGAAATTGGCCTTATTCGACCACCCAAGAGAGCAGCAAAAATAAGTCACCTAGCAGAGGTGGTCTTTATATAAAGGTCAAATAAAGCTTTACTGGAAACCTTAAGCATACAGGAAAGTGGTTGCTTAATATAGTGAGCTGCATACTTTTAAATTTATTTAAGTTTGACTACAGATGCAAAGCCTGCTGTTTGTAGGATCAAAAGACACCTGCTTTTTGCCTCCCATCCCCTTGACCACTGTTTCAAATGGGGAAATCAGGGTAGGACAAGAGTGTGATACAGAGAAAAGACTTTTCTGGGCCTCAGTTTCCTTATTTATAAAATGAAGGCTGTGAACCATATGGCTTTGGGGGTCCTCTTCAGCTTTAGATCTATAACCTTAGGAAGACAGTCTCCCAGGGAACTAAGTGAATGAATGAAAAACATTTATTAAGTTCTTGCTAGATACCACAAGCCATGCTGAACCCTAGGGATACAAATACAAAATCAAGAGGGTCCCTGCCCTCCAAGAACTTATATTCAAATGATGGGATACAACACAAGATGAGAGCAGATGTCAGGAAAGGAAGTGATAGTTTGGGTCATCATTAAGATGGGAAATGTATCAATAGGGGAATCAAATGACATACTTTTTCCAGAGGCAATGCAGTTTTGATTTCATTATAGTTTTCAGAATAAGGAGTAGAAAGATAGGAAGGAATTTGGAAGCATGGAAAGTGGAAAATGGGCCCAGGTAGTACAGAAGCTAGTGGCTTAGTTTCTTCCAGGCAAGGTTGTTCATGGTCTGGATTAAAGGATAGAATGGTGGCAATATCATCTGACTCAAGTTCCCCTGATGAAATGAAAGACTTTCTGAAAGTGAAAATGTTTAGGGGTTTATATAAAAACAGAGAGAACATGTGATTCTAGGAAATCAAGATCTGGTTTGAAGGTGTTAAATTCAAATGAAGAGTGAGGATCCAAATTGATTTAAACAGATAATGATGTTGAACCTAATCCAATAAAATAAAATTTAAAGAGATAAATATAGTCTTAAATTTGGGCTAAAAATAAATCAGTTTTACAAGTAACCAGGAAGATAAAGTTAGACAGTAATTAGCTTGATAGAGGTCTCAAGGTTTAATGGGTTGCAAGATCATTATAGGTCAAAATATGGCATGGCAGCCAAGAAAATGGATTTTATTTTAGGTTGTATCAAGAAAGGAATTAAGTTCCCAGAGAAGTGACCAGATTGATGATGTTGCTGCTGTACTCCCTGGTTAGATCATACCTGGTGTACTATGTTTAGTTCTGGGAATCATATTTTAGAGGAGGACATTCAAGGAAGAGGAATCGGGATAGTGAAGGGCCTCAACACCATGACATATGATTATTTCTGGTTAAAGGAACTGGGGCTATTTAGTCTAGAGAAGACATAGGAAAGACATGATAGCTGTCTTCTCAGGAAGAGCTCTTAAATAGAAGTGATAAGATGGAGGAGTAGATAGAATACAGGACAAGGCATCACAATAACAAGTTCAAGTCCTGCCTTAGATACTTCTAACTTTGTTTCCTGTGATCTAAAGGCGTGAACAATGAATCTTCTGAAGTTGTGGCATGAATTTGAACTTGAATCTGTAGTATTCAAATTTAGGATTATGTAAAATAAGGTCTTGGCTTCAGCTCAAAGGAAATATACTGAAGATCTAAATAATGCTACTACTTCAGAGGATCCATTATTTCCATTAATGGGGATTTAATTGTAGTTATCTATGCATACAACCTTTGCCACCCTAGAGAAGGCTATCTTGATATCTTTCAACTTCAGTTTTATAATATGAAAAATGAGAATAATAGCATGTCTTACTTGTGAAGATCAAATTCTAAAACTGTAAATGATAAATATGTAAAGGATGTTGCAAACCTTAAAGCATTGTGTAAATACTAGTTATTACTATTATTGGCCTTATTGTTATTGTTAGACCTGAGAGTAAGGATTTTTGTTGTTGTTGTATTTCTTTGAATTTTCAGTGCTTAGCATAATGCTGGTCTTGGAGTCAGGAAGATCTGAATTAAAAAACCTGCCTCCAACACAAAGTCCCTTAACCTCTGTCTGATGCTTCAGTTTCCTTATCCAAAAAAATTGAAATAATAATAGTACATCTCTCAGGGTTATTGTGAGAGTTAAAAGAAACATACTTAAGAAGTGTTTGGCAAATTTTAAAGTATTTTATAAATTCTACTCTTATAATAATTATTAATTACTACTCTATTCAGCACCAGAATTAGGAGTTATGAGTAATGAGTAGAGGTTTCGCTACTAAGGATCATTGTGATCTCCATTAAGTCTCCATGATCTTAAATTCTTCCTCAATAAAATGAAGGTATTAGACTAAATTGGTTAAATCAATCAATAGAAGAAGAGGTCACGGGGGCAGCTGGGTAGCTCAGTTGATTGAGAACCATACCTAGAGACGGGAGGTCCTAGGTTCAAATCTGGCTTCAGCCACTTCCTAGCTGTGTGACCCTGGGCAAGTTGCTTGACCCCCATTGCCTAGCCCTTACCACTCTTCTGCCTTGGAGTCAATACACAGTATTGACTCCAAGACAGAAGGTAGGGGTTTTAAAAAAAAATTTAAAAAAAAAGAAGAAGAGGTCACTTTATATGTTGGAGACTTTGGCCTATATCTTCAGACATTATTTGGGTACTAATGTAGCCCACAGGCTGTTTACTTGTTATCTCTCCTCATCACTCTCCCCATAAACTGACCTCTTTTTCAGCTCATCCATTTCTTTGATGAAACTTTTTACTTATTTTCACATACAATTTATTTTTGGTAATAAGTTGTAACCTTTTTCCAACTGCCATGTTGTTTCTTTTGTCCTTTAGTTGAACTACAACTTTGTTTTCTTAGAGTTTTTAAAAAATGTTTCAAAGCCATAGATAATAACTCAAAGAATATCAGTGTTGAAAAGGTTTCAGGCAAATATTTGGAGTGATTGAAAATGTGATAAATCAAATCTAGACCACTCTATTCAATTTGGAGCCCATTTCATTGTCCATTTGTAGTGTTTTCTTAAGACATATGTACTGATGGACCAGCCCTGTGGACTGTCCATACAACTGCATATCCTTTTCTGCACAATAGGTATTTATCTACTTGTTTTTTCTTGTGTGAGTTAGCAAGGCTAACTCTTTTAAGTGATTATGGAGTCTCTCATTTGGGAGGCTCCAAAATATTCTGTGGCTTCATACAATCAATACAAGGATATTCAGCACAAGACAATCTGGAAGGTCTCATCTTTTAGAAGGAATATCTTTCCCTTCTGGATGTCCTTCATGAAAGTGCCAAACACTTTTAGTGAGCATAGATCACCCCATTTAATGATTCGTTTCATATTAACAATGAGAAGACCATGGAACAAAGATACCTTTGTTATTGGAACTTTTAAGGAATCCTTCATGTTTATGTTATAGATTTAGATACATGTATAGGAGAGGTCATGTTGAAGGAGAGTCATTGAGGCAGAGTTTGGGGCTACTAAACAAAAAAAAGAATAATATTCAAGAACCACATTGGGATTTTGAATTAACTTTCAATCAGTTGTGTCTCTGAACATGCGGTCTGCTATAGAATATTGTTTATTCCTTTTTTACATTTTCATTCAGTATGTAGAATGTCCTGAATGATTTTGTAGAGATGAAAAAGTAGGCATATTTGTTGATTCTTCTTAATGTTCATTTATTTGGGGGGGGTAATGTTATCCACTAATATTTAATAATTTAGTATATTTTATCTCTCTCAGATACCTGGAGAATTAATTGATCTTTCAAGGTCCTCAAAATTGTGTTTTCTGTAGTATGGACTTTCTCTGTGTAGATAGACTTCATCCAGCTGCTCTTCTCATTTGTTTTCTTTAATGCCATTTCTCCTTCTTCATATAGCACCCATAATAGACAGTGAAATTAGACTTCATATGCGATGGCTCCAATTTTATTGATTGTAGATTAGTTTGATATAAGTTTCATGGGGTGCGGGGATGGGGGGAAGAACAATGGATCTAAGAGTCAGAGGACTTGGTTTCAAATCCTTGCTTTTTTCTGTGTAACTTTAGAGATGTCACAACTTCTCTGGATTTTCATTTTCTCACAATAAAATGGAAAATTTGTACTAGAGTCCTCTATGGTTCCTTTCAAAAGCTATGAGACTATGAGCTTAAATTTCCCTTAAAGATACCTTCAGCTCTAAAATCATACAATTTTCTTATCTTCTAACATCCAAGGCATTGTCAAAGTCACTTGGTGCCCCATCTATAATCTACATAAAATGGTTTGCTTTTCTTTCAATCTTCACTCCTAATATTCCTCTTGGCATAGTATATGTTTGTTATGTTTGCCTTCTCACTCTATATTTGCTAATTGGTTAAGTTATCACCTTCAAAACACTATTTTGTTCCCAACTCTTCAATTATGTTTCCCCTTTAACTCCAGTCTATCCAATGATTTCCAGCATATGTTTCATTTTAACTCCAGCTTAACTTCCAGAAATTTTATTGTTCCCTTTAATATCTCACTATTACACAGATTACACATATTTGTACCAGTAAAACCTCATGTTAATAAATACCATGTTAACTTCATGTCCCTTTAATGAAACCTCTCCCTTGACTCAGTGGATGGCTCCCAGAAAGGCTCAATCCTTTGCTGACCTGGTTACAGCAAATTCTATTAAGTGGGAAATCCTCTAGAGCACACATATCCATCAGTCTTGTCCGTGTAGTGGCCAATCTATTTTTTGGTAAAAGAACATTGTTGTTTTGATCCAGAATTTCTGTTTTATGCCTCATTTCATATTACTTCCCTTCATACACACTCCGTTCCTGCCAAACTGGACCACCAGCTCTTCCCTGACCTCATCTTTCCCTCTCTTTCCTCCAGGCATCTGCATATTTGTCCAGGTCATCCCTTATGCCTGAAACACATTCCCTGCACATCTCTGCCTATTGAAATATTTTAAGGCATAGTGCAAGTGCTTCACCTCTGCCTCTTGTCTTAGCCCAAACCTTACTTTCTGGATTTTACCTTGTCCTCTCCCCACCACCTCTGGCTAATATCTTCCCTCTGAGAGTATCCTCTATTGTCTTTATTTCTATCTTGTAGGTTTGTATGTGGTTATTGGCATGTCTTCTACCCCTAGAGATTAGCAGCTCCTTGCAGTCAGGTACTATGTTTGCCTTTCTTGGTATCCCCAGTGCTTGGCATGTTGCCTGACACATTGCGCAGCATTAATTGATCATTTCCTTCATGAAACCTTCCCTTCCTTTCTCTACAGGAAAGAGGTCTCTTCCTCAAACTTATTTCTAAAAAACAACAACACAGGGTTTCCCCCATGTTATAAATGATCACATCAAGCTAAATATGTTTGTTGAATCAGATTAGAAAGATTAAGGTCCAGAATATAAAAACAAATACTGGAGTCTGGAAGTCTACCTATAATCACTTTTAGCTCTTTTTTCAACCTGTTTTTCAAACCTTCTCTCAAAGCCAATGCTCAGAATGCATATTCTTTCACTAAAAAAATGGTTTTGTTTTTGGCAAGAAGCCAAACATAGGGAAATAGTTGAGTAGGTCTGGGATAGGTCTACTCTCGCACTTTTTATTCCCTGGGCAAAATGGGCAAAAAATTCTAATAGATAGAGGGCTTAGGCAGTCAAGGTTATACTTCTTCCTAAACTGTATACAGTAAAGCCTACTCAATATAAGCCTTCCTGATGGGAATTTTCTTTAACTAAAACCATTAGAGAGATGGGCCATCTTGGTATTTGTCTTTGGTGTATGGGTGGCCATGGGCAGAGAATTCATTACTTGGGGGTCAACTCACTGGTACTATGGCTAGTCCTTCCATGGCAGATCCATTTTATTGTTAAGTCTATAACCAAAGCCCTTCTAGCATTGGGGGGGGGGTCTTGCCAGAGCCTAAGCTCCCAAGATCTAAGAACCCTTCAATAACCCAAGGTCAAAGACAGTGGACTTCAGTGTTTTGATAGCCAGTTGTGATTATGGGGTACAGGGGAAACATTCATGAACTAGCCATTCCATCACATAGGGAATAAGATGCTTTTGTATTTTGGTGAACCATGAATTGGGCTAAGATCCTAATAAGCAAAATTTTTAAACACGTTTGTTGCTATGCAAGGTGAGCAAAGATGACACAGTCCCTTTCTTCCTTTTCTGAGCTTCTGCTCCCAGCTAGATCAGAGATGACCTAGATGTAGGTCTAATATATTTTTAAAAGATAGTAACTAAATAATATATCAGAGCATTGAGGCTGTGGGAAGAAAGGGGGGAGGCCATTAAGAGTGAAGAGTGAAAACTCAGACAAGCTTGTTTAGACAAGGTATTGCTAAGAGGAACAGCTGTATCTTATACATAACCACTGTTACTCCCACTCAAAACTAAATCACCTACTACAGCCACAATCCAGAATGGCTTTCTTCTCTTTTTGATTGCAAATTTGTCTGTGAGTCAGGAGTCTTTATTTAAGGGCAAAAGAAGAATGCTTATAAAAATCACAGACAACTTTCAAAAACCACTGTGAATGAATGATTTTTTTCCCCTTTTGAAAATGAAAGAATTTACCCAGCAAATGATGAGCAATAGTATTACTTGTTAAACTTTTTCAAGTCACTAAGTATCCCTATGGAGCCATAGCATCCACAATGGTTGAGAGAATGTTTCTGAGAAAGAGTCTCTCAGGTTCTAAAAGGAGAAGGCCAGGGACTGGGTCTGTGATTTCATCAGCAGACAAAACTCTCAGATACGGGCACTCTTTCTATCAGTGTATGTCAGCACCTTCTGGGCAACTCTGTGCCTAGTGACTTGCTCAGAATCACCTAGTCAATCTGGGTCAGTGGTGGGGCTTTAATCTAGGTCCTTCTGGTTCTGAGACTGGCTCTTTATCCATTATACTGAAATGCTTCTTGAAGTGAGGAATGGTTTCTGAAATGTCTATTGCATGTCTTAAAAGGGGAAGGTCCCAATATTTCTTGCTTGGGTGCTCTAGAGCATTACAGTCTCACTATTGTGTCTAATAACATATTGCAACAAGCCATTTGGCTTTGCCCAATTAATTAAATTGTGCATGAAGGGAGAACAAAGTCGGAGGAAGAATAAGAGTTTTCAAAGAGTAAGCACGAAAACATTTAGGAGCAATAGGGGACAACCTCTTGATCAGCTCTCCCTCAGAAAGTAAACTTAAACTTAAGGTGACAGTTTGGGGTCATGGGCTGGAATAAGGGAGTTGTCCTGCTCTGAGGGCCACAGACCACACCTTTTACCAGATAATGATCATTTTGGGGGGCAATGTTAAACATGTGACCCATGGACAGGATGTGAACCCTCCTCAGTGCTGCCTCAGCCAGATTAAAATGCAATGGGGAATAACAAAACAAATAAAAATACAACAAAACATAGATAATGTTACTGTGTGGTTTCCTATCTCAAGATGTGGACTGCAGGGATCTTTTTATATGGTTTAGTGATTCCCATTCCTAGTTGAGTTTGACATCAGTGATGTATATAACGCCTCCGAAAGCATGAAGCCCTTTTTATGGCAAACCACGTCATTCAGTATTTATGACCTACATGTTTGATAGGCTAGTGACCTATCAGAAAGGTCACTTATTAGGTGATGTATGAGGTCACATCTCAAGCCCAAAGAGACTCATTATTCAGAATGATCAATGAAGGGATTTAGGTCAGTCATTTTAAGGTTCTTGATTGTCACGCAAAGGAAAAAAATGCCCCATAGCATGGGGTCTTAAACATTTTCTGTCAGAGACTCCCTTTGGCAGTCTGGTAAAACCCAGAGTCTCCTTCTTTGTTAGGGTAATATTTTTAAATGCCTAAACTAAAAAAAAAAAGGATTTCAAAGGAAACTAATTAGCTTGAAATTCAGGACTGAAAATTTATAAAAATAAAAGTTCATGGGCCCCAGGTTAAGAACGCCTGCCATAGTGGGAAGAGTAATGAGAATGGGGAGGAAGAATGGCAAGTGATAATGGGAAGAATTTATGGAATGGCATAAGCTTTGGCATTAGCAGCCAGGGAGCCGAAGATTGATTCAGTAAGGTAAACAATGTAACTCCATTGCTATCTGCTTCTCTCTTCTGCCCAGTTTCTTCCCTCTCTACAACCATGCACTCTGTTTTCTGGATTTAGTCCCTGCTACCCAGACATTTTCTGATTTCTTCCCTACTCAAGTAGAAGGCTGCTGCTCCTCAAAGGACTACAAAGTAGAATTAGTCAGCCTCAGGAGCCAAGGCACTTGAGTTTTGCTGCATGGGAGAGCTACAGCAAGTAACTGGCTATGAGATGCTATTTGCACAATTAGCCATAATGATTCCCCTCTCTGGGTAACACACTCAGCTACTGTGGCACAGACTGCTCCCCACTATTCTACCAGTAACACATCACTGCTCCCAACTTTAAGAGTCTAGAAAATTATTGTCTATGAGATGCCAAATTGTTTGTGAAAGTAGGGAAACAGCACAAGAGCATTTGTGTATCAGCATCTTAATGCCCAAATTGTTTTTGTTCTTTTACAAACATTCAAGTGTATTTCAAAAAAAATGTGTGTGGGGGGAGAGCATTTTCTCAGCAGGAGTTCTCAACCGTAAGAATTTTGAAAATATTTTGATAACTATATTCAATATGATTGGATTCCTTTGCATTTCTATGTATTTTATGCATTTAAAGACATAATTCTGAGGAGTCCATAGGCTTCACATAGGACAAAGGGGTACATGAAAGAAAAACAGTTTAGAGGTTTTGTATCTATAGTCGAGTCTCCTAACTATGTCACCAATTCAGGTTATTGAAGACAAGATTCCTTCCCATGTTTTCTAGTGACAAATAACACAGAGAAGGAACAGGTTTTTTTATGTCTGATGTTTGGAAGCACTTGTCCTTCTTGGTACCAAGTTTAAATTTGGCATTTCTTTCTCTTAATCTTTTTTTCATTAAAAAATGTCCTGATGAGATAATGTTAACATTTTGCTTTCCCTGTCCTGGGGATATATTGGACTTATGATGTGTGTGCATGTGTGCAGGCATGAGTGTGTGTGTGTGTGTGTGTGTTACCAAGAGCCTTCAGATTGGGCAAGGAAAATGTATGCTATCTCTTTCCATCCCAACTGGACATTTACTAAGGTTACACAAATTGATTCTATAACAGCATGTTGCTGATTTGCTTGGAGGGGGGATTGACGAAATAGCATCAGCAACTCTTGCCAAGTCCTCTGCAGGGCCTGCACTTTAATCTGAAATACAACTTAAACAAACCTTAAAAGTGGTCCACGTTTAGTCTATGTATTAACATCCCTAAACACTGTCTGATGCAAGATGAAAAGTACTGGTTTTGTAAAATCACATCTTTAACAATACTTCACTCAAGCATATAGTGTTATATACATTCTGATCACACATTAGTTACACTCATAGCTAGTGAAACTGAGCCATTGTACTTTTCTTTCGGCAAAAAAGTACAAAATACTAACTCGAGTCAGTTTCTTCTAAACTTTATAGAAGAGAGAAAGGAGAAATGCGGCTGTGCATGGAGTAAAGAACTAAACATCTTGGCCTTTCTACAAGATTTGATGATTTATTTCAGACTTGTTTATAATGCTCAATGGGAAATTAGTCCACATATTGGAAGGAAGAGACCAGCTTCACAATTCTGGTGGCATGTACATTGAGGCAAAGTGTGAAGGCAACCATTCGATACAAAACTATACTTAAATTCCTGTCTTTGAGCTATGTCCTCCCCCATTAGTATTCTTTGAAATATTTTTGTACTTTAACTTCAGTGGAGCTGTGACTCTTCCCGTCTAGTCTCAACCCATCTAGTCCTTCTTGTCCTATGTGATCCTTGCCAAATATACTCCCATGGGCCCTCCAAAGGGACTCTAGCCAATATGCTGGAGGCCTTCCTCTAATTCAATGGTTCTTAGCTTTTTGGTATGTCATGGTTCCCTTTGGTATTTTCACAGATGGGCATTTGAAACCTATGGATCCTTTCTCATAATAATGTTTCTAAATATATTAAATAAAACACATAGGATTACAAAGGAAATCAATTATGTTAAAATGCAGGTTTTATAATGTATTTTCATAAAACACAAGTTTATAAACTAGAGTTTAAGAAGCCCTTCTCTAGGTATCTTTTATACTTCCAGGGTATAAGTGATGAGCCCTCTATCTCTTCACTCCTTACTCTCACTTATTTATATAACTCACACATGACAAACCCCACTCCCTTCCTGTTTATATGTTTTCCTCACTGATATCTCTTTACTGTATTTCTGTATTTCAATCACAAAACAAAGATAAAAATTCTTCTAACTCTCTCCCTTAAACTGCTCTTTCCCCCCTTCAGAAGCCAGCTATTTAGTCCTCTCTCTAGCTATGTCTCTACTTTTTTGCTAGCTAAGCTAGGGAGTGCAACTCTTCTAAAGGCTACCAGATAGGGCTGGGCCCATTCAGGAGAGTAAGATGTGGATAGAAGGAAATTTAAACATGGATTGTTATTCATCAATATATATATTTGAACCCTTACCTTGTCTTAGAATTGATACCAAGTATTGTTTCTAAGGTACAAGGGCCTTAAAGGCTAGGCAATTGGAATGAAGTGACTTGCCCAAGGTCACACATCTAGGAAGTATCTGAGGCCATATCTGAACCCAGGTCCTCCTTACTCTGGATCTGGAGCTCTATGCATTCTGCTACGTAGTTGCCCTATTCCTTTTTAAACCCTTACCTTCTGTCTTGGTATCAATTCAAAGACATGAGAGCATCCAATTCATCTCTAAAGAAAATTTTCGTATATGTCCAAGGGATCTATATCTGTATTCAATGAACAAATTATAATGGATCTTCATGATACAGGCATTTATTATCTGAATCACTTTGTTTTTTAGTCCAGACCTGTGATTTTATTAGCACTGGGGAGTCCTCGTAAAGATACATCCACTGGTATGGTTTAACAACTATTCTATAATTTAGAGTCAGAGAATTGTCTGAAACATAGGAAAGGTAGTAATGTGACTCATCCAGTCACATTAGCCAGTATGCCAGAGAGAGAGGAATTATATGTATAAAAACTGTGGCATAGTGGACGAATGTCTAGCCTGAAGGTTAGAGAGTGCAGGACGCATAACAGGAAACTATTCACTAATAAACTAATGACTTATAAAAGTAGTATCAAATCAAACAGTCCTTCCTATTTAACATTAGCTGTATTCCCTCTCCATCACATCAATTTTTTTTATAGGTGAAGAATCTCTTGCTAATTGTTAGAGGTACTTCAAACTCAAATGACTTGAATATCAAAAAGAAGTCCTGATGAAGCTCTTGAATATTTTTAGACTAGTGTCTCTTTCTGTGATCATACTATGAAAGTCAAAGATATCGTTTTGTGCTGTCATAAAATTTTGTCAGATAAATGATCCTCACATCTTTCGCCCCCACCCCCACCCCCAAAGCACTCTAGTCATCCTCAATTTGAAAAATTAACAGTTATCAGGAAGTTAAAATTTGGCCACATCCTCGTACTAGCTATGTCCCTAGACAAGTCACTTAACCATGTTTATCTCAGTTCCTCATCTGTAAAATGAGCTGTAGAAAGAATGGCAAACCACTCCAGAATCTTTGCCAAGAAATCCCAAGGAGTCAGACATGACTGAAACAACTGAACAACAACAATAAATTTGGATAAATATAAGATCAAAACAACTTATTTTTCATAAATTTTAGTTTCATTTTTCCATGATACAGTCCTAGTGAGGCTCTTTCTCCCCTCCACTAGTTATTATGAAATGTGGATTACTATTTTAAAGTAATTTCACTCTAAGTGGGCTTTTTCTGGGACTAATTATCTTTGGATAATGAGGACCTTCTGGACTTGGATTTTACATTTTCTTTGGTATTTCTCCACTGTCCTCCCACTTAAGTCCTACTCTGTTGTGGTATGGAGGTGACTCTGGGTTCTTTAAAGACTATGTAAGACCTTCATACCCTACAGGTCCTACTGGAAAGGGCTGAGGAACAAGCCCTGTTGTCAAAGGATGTTTGCAGAGGCTCAGCACCAGAAAGTTGGATACTGGGTGATTAATTATTTTGGCCACAGAAACTAACAAAAACAGTCTATTAAAGTATGTGGGATTAAACCTTTTTTCACTGGAAGGAGTACACATGGATCTTTTGATGTAGTTTTCAGCTATCACCCAAAGAAATCATCACAAGAATTTACTGAGTCAACATAATTTAATCATCTATCTACATACTGGACTCACTCAAATTGGAGTCTTTCTAGTGTAAGTATTTGAAATGTAAATTGCAGAACCACAAAAGTCAGTGATAGTCTCATGAGTCTGTATGTTAGGATGCTACTGACTAAAGGACTAATTGATATTTCTTTGGTGGATAAGAATGAAGTCAGGAGAAAAGGAGGGCAAATGTGGCAGAATTCTCCCATAGATTTAGGATTAGAAACTAAGAGGTTAAAAAAAAAAAAGGTCTTCCTCTGCAAGCAAAAGGAGAGCAACCTTTGGGCTATTCCTTCTCCCTCATCACCATGCCACGATATTCAACCTACTAAGTCTATCTCCACAACAATTTTCACATCTGTTCCCTTATTCCCTCTCGCATAACCACTATCCAAATTCAGGACTCCTAACTGACTCCCTGAATCCACCCACCACTCAGCTGACAAGCTGATTATCCTAAATCACAGTCCTGACTGTGTTTCTCTACTCAAGAAACTTCAATGGCTCTCTATTACTCAATGATAAAGTACAAACTCCTCTATTTAGCATTTGCAATTCTTCACAACTTAGCCCCAATCTACATCTCCAAGATTATCTTGCATTACTCCCCCTCTTGTATTTCACTTCTAGTCAAACTCTGCTGCTGTTTCCCTATTCATCATTACATCTCCAATCTCTAGGCCTTGGCATGGGCTACCTCTCACCCCTGAAATGTTCTTATCTTTACCCCATAGAACCCTTAGCTTCCTTTAAGGTTTAACTCAAGGGCCACCCCTTCTCTGATCCTTCTGGTCACTATTACTATACCCTACCATCACCATTATTTTGTGTTTATTTTTTTATACACTTTGTTTTTTATATATTGATGTATATGCCATTTTCTGCATTAGAAAGTAAACTTTTGAGAGCAGTGATTCCTTCTTTTCATTTTCTATATCTCTACTGCCTAGCACAGTGTCTGATGGATAGTACATTCTTAATAAGTGAGTTTTGCATTTAATTGAACTGGAGGAAAGGGTCAAGTTTTTAGTAGCTTTGATGCCCTACACCTCATTAAAAAATCACATAATTAACAACTCATGTTACTAAGGTCATTTGAGGCATCAGAACCTCTGGAATTCACTTTTAAGGACCATTGTTAAACAAAGACAAAATATTGGCCCTCAAGTATTTTTGATGAGAGCAAAGGTCTTCATGAATTACTTTCCTTGTGGGGGTGGATGGGGATGAGGGAGGAGAGAAGAAAGGAGAGGAAGGGAAGGAGGAAAGAAGTGAGGGAAATGGGGAGAGATGCAGTACAGAATGCCAGTTATCTTATATTCCATTTCTCAAATTAAATATTAGAAATGAATGCTGGATAATTAATTTATGAAGTATTAAAAGAAAAAGCCATAGACACTGAGCCAAACGAAAACAAGTCACAGTTTAATATGTGGGTTTCATCTTACTTTTTCAATTATTTCTATGACAATTTTCCCATAATAGTGGAGGAAAATCAATTCACATTATTTAAGAAGAAAATAAAAAGACTCCATCTCAACCAGAAAGCTATTTTTTTCCTTCCAAATCTAATAGTCTTTTTTTTAATGAAAGAAAAAAAAACCCTAAACCTGATTATTTGTTGGGTTTAATCATTTTGAAATAAATTGCTTGGTTTCAGAGGTAGGTGATGAAGGTTTTTCCACATTTAAAAAAAATGTAAATACTTGTTCAAAAAGGTACTTGTGCATATAACAAAATTAAGTCAGGGATTATCTAGCACTGTGTGTGGGATCTAACTCTAATCTATACAGTACATGGAGAAAGAGCTGGCACTCTTGACTGTACTGCACACATCTCCGTAATAACAGGGTATGAGGCATACAATTTCAAGGAACACCCACAATGAAAATTATTCTTTCCAAACAGAGAATTGTTTTGGAATAAGTTAGGTTAATTGGCACCATGGGATTCCTCTCAAGGAAACACAGAACACTAAAAATCAACCCGTGTGCAATAAGACGATAAACTATTATCTTCTCTCCCTTCTTCGCTCCTCAAATTGAGCTCACCAGGCCCACAGACAACAGAAACCATGTTGCATTGCTTCAGAACTCTTTAATAGGAGTAGACAGCTCTTTGCCTACTTAGGTTTGCACCCGGAAAGACATGGATTTGAAGGGGCGAAATTTAAGTTTAGTTCCCAGGGCCAGGCTTTAACATTGAGAAAAAAATTCCTTTGAGAAATCAGGAAGAATAAAGGTAAGTTAACAAGCAAATCAATAAGGCAGCTAAGTGCCACAGTGGATAGAATGCCTCCCTTGAGTCACCTTCCCGAGTTCAAATCTGACCTTAGGCACTAGCTGCATGACTCTGGCCAAGTTCCTTAACTCTGTTTCCCTCAGTTTCTTCATCTGTAAAATGAGCTGGAGGCAGAAATGGTAAACCACTCTACTATCTACTAGAGCTGAACACAACTGAGAAAAAACTGACTGATAAGCCAATCACATCAAGAAGCTTTTGTGGCACCCTACTGGCTTTAGGAAAAAAAAATATTAAGTTTCTATGTAGCATTTCAGGCCCTTCACCATCTGGCTCCAGCCAATGTTCCCTGGCTGGTTACACATTACTCTCTCACGTGCTGATGTTCCAACTAAACCCACTTACTTGCTGTTTCTTGAATGAGCTATTCTATATCCCACTTCACAAAGTCCCATGCTTCATTTTCACTTCTGTCTCTTGGAAACTCCTGGGTCTCTTTAAGACAACCCAATTGCCACCTCCTATAAGATGCCTTTTATCTTTCCCCATGATTCCCTCAGTTGTTAGTTCTCTTCCCAAATTACTTTCCATTTCCTATGAATTTACTTTTCCATACACATGTTGTTTCCCTTTCTCCCCAGGAGAACCTAAGCTTCTGGAGCTTTTTGCTTTTATGTACCCAGTACCTAACATCATGCCTGGTATATCAGTGTGCCTGCTGAATGGAATTGTAGAACAGAGCTATGAAGTTCCCTCAGATTGCATCAGTTTGGAATCCTTACTAAAAGTCTTTTCTCCTAAAGGTTAGGAACAATACCGGATCGACTGTAATTTCACAAAGTTCTATGAACCGAAAATACTTAAATTTCAGCCCCTGACTTTGGATTTTTATTTCTCAAAATGCATATTACAGAATGAGGGTCCAAACACATGCAATGCGTTTGACACCTGTTTTAACATTTACTCTTTCGTGATAGCTACTGTTGAACTCACCAAGTATTTATTGAGTGACCACAATGTGATAGACACTCTGCTCTCAGCACTGAGGACACAGAGAAAATGAAACAGCCCTTGTTCTCAAGGAGTGTCATTATATTAGCTTCCTAAAAGACCACCTGAAATTTATACTTTTTGATTGAACGCATTCAACTCTTCTCTGCTGCCAATATGATGAGTTTCCCAAAATTACCCTTCATGTTTATGGGTATGGAAGTGGAAGGGTCGGGAATTCATGGATTAATTTCAGTCTGGATAATTCCTAAATTGTCCCATTCTTCTACATTAAACAGGCCTCTGGAACTCTTCCAATTTTGAGAATTGGATTCTGAGGGAAGATATTGAGGGTAAATGTGGTAGAAACGAGAAGGAAAGGCTGACTAGACATTTACTAACAGTCTTTAAACATGAGAAGAGATGGCACTGAACAGCTGTTTCCATTGAAAGGGGTTTAAACTGCCGCAGGAGGAATTTATGGCAGAAATTAAGAAGACATTTTTTACTCTGACAGTTCGACACTCCAGTAATTTGAAGAGTCTAACAAGTTTGTTCAGTCATCATTTTCAAGCTACCTGTTTAATTTAGCACAAATTGGGTAGAACTAGTTTCATCTCTACCTCTGTCTTGTCTGTTAGGATTACAAACAGAACTAGAAATGCCGTTAGCAATCATCTAGCTCAACTCTCATTTTTCCAGATGAGAAAACCCAGAGGTTAAGTGGTTGACCACCCAGAGCCACTTAGGTATTAAGTAGCAGACTTGGGATTTGAGCCCCCCAACTCCAAAACCAGCACTATTTCTACCACTCTCTTCTATTGATTCAATCCAGAAGTTCCCATTTGCTTTTGACCCCCATGTACGTTGGCTTTTCAATAAATCTTTGTCTACTTGAAAGGGAAGAAATTCTGTAATTTGCTCTGCATATGGTACCCCAAGTAACAAACCAACAAATATTTATTAAACACCATCACCAAAAACATCAAAGATCAAAAATAGAAGATTAATTATTTTTGTCACCAGACATTTGTAATTTAATTGACTGGAAGTCAATTCAGGGTTTCTGGAATATTTCAACAATATTTTCAATAGCATGATATTGTTATGTAACAAATATTCTCCATACCACTTGACAAATTTCTCATATCCCCTGAGGGTAGGAATAAATTCTCAGGTTGAGAACCCTTTATTTAATAATTGACTAAATAAAACTGATTGGAGATTGTTCTTTTCAAACAAATGTATGTAGTAGAGGTTGCCAACCAGCTTTTTAAAATGTCAATAGTGAGAACAAAAGCAACAATGAAGCTTCACATTCATGGCTTTGTTCCATTAAGTACAGCTCTTTTATGGTTATGCCCTCCACCTTCTAGGTCCAACCAAAAAAACAAAACTTTAACATTTTTTTCTACATCAAAAAACAATTTAGGTAGAATAAAGGAGTAAAACATAATCAAAATAGTTTAAATACAGTTTGAAAATGGGCACCTAAAATAACATATTTGAGTTTTTAAAAAACATCTCCTCATTACTCAACTAACTATAGGTGGAAGGCAGACAGCATTATGTGATATATAATGTGGATCTTTGACAACTTATCACCCTATTTGTATTAGACATCAAATGCTTGATCTTGCAATTAAGCTTCCATTGAGCATGCAGAATGATTGTGGTTGAAAAAATGTTCCTGAATGTTTTTATGAAAACAGAGAAGTGAAGATATGCCTGTTTGTAAACCTAACTCAGTTGAAGATGGTGACCCTGGCAGTGGGTGCTCATCTGAAGTCAAAGCAAGGCACATAACCCATTTATTTTAAGTTCTATTAGTCCAAAGACAATATCCCTGTCTCTGCAAGTGAAAGAAATGAGATGGTAGCTGAGCTAGTCTCAATGTGACATCACTTAGCTGGGGTCATGGGACATTCCTCTTGGAAATAAGAGATACTCCCTCCAGAGGCAAGATCCCAGGGGTCAGAAAACTAACCCAACCATCAGTTAGACTTTTTCAGGGAGATGGCTAACTCAGGGCTGGACAACTTCAAGAAGCGTGGCACCATTTGGTCTCCAGGGTGACTATGGAAAAGAATATAAATGGCTTGTTGAAGTCCATCTTTTCTTCTTCAAAATTCTCCAAAGATTCAGAAAGAATGATGATAAGGAGAAAATTATAGAATGATTGAGCTGGATCATGTCAGTCTGAAGCCTGAAATATAATCCAAGAGTGTAATTGATACCTTAGGACCAATGTTTGGTGACCTGTGTGTAAAGCGTAGAGCTGATATATTTTTGGCTATGGCCAATGTGGGAATTTGTTTTGCTTGACTATGCCTGAGAGATTTTACAAGGGTTTTGTTTTTCTTTCTTTTTCAATGAGGGTTGGGAGAGGTGGGAGATAATATGGACTTTTGTTAATTGAAAAAGTTAAATTAAGTAAAAAAAAAAAAAAGTAGCCCCAAGTTTAGTCCAGTTAGATTCAATAGGTATTTGAATCAACAAAGACATTACCATGAGAGGAAATCTATCCTGGGCATTTCAAAGAAAGAATTTAATGTACATGGTAACTAAAATGCAATTTTACATTCCCAGAAGATTTTATAGCTACTTGCTTATTGCCTTGTACATGTTAGTCAGTTCAAAATTCAAAATTCAATTTAAAAAGTACCTATTAATTTGATAGTTTCTCTTTCCTCCAACATAAAATTTCTCCATTTTCAATAACTCTATTTCTAAGTTCATTCCATTACCCACACACTGTTTTATTTTTCCAATTCTTTGCTAACCAAGAATTCCTGAAACAGATGAAGCCTCCTTATCTAGAAATAGCCAGAGGATATGTGATGTGTCATTTTGTTTAAATATGTGATCCTCAGAGATCAAAGATACTTCAGCACAAGAGGTTGGTATTAACATGCTTATTAGAAGGAAAGCACAAAAGAGTTTCATCTTCCTCAATGAGGAAGGCAGAAAACCTTTCAACATTGGGGGCAGGAAATTCTTTTCAGAAGGCATTTTGTGGCCAAATATAAAACTTTTCATTGGTCGCAAGGGTCCTGTTTCATGATATTTTATTGAATCTGAGGTTCAGGTTCATTGGACCTCGTTCTACCAAAGCCAATGAAATAATTTCATTTCAACAGTTAGCCTAGCAACAATGAGATTGCTTCAATGCAAGCTTTAAAATGGACTTCCTTTTTCTCTTCTCAAGCTCAACCAAGTAAATGCCTCATAGAGCAATTAGCACATTTTCATCATAAATAAATGAGGGGAAAAGGAACAAAGCTCTGTTCTTTACCACCAAGCTGGAGAGTAAAAGACCAAGGAGAAATTAGGCCATATTTTAAAGAGTATACTTAAATAATATTAATTCTCTCTATATATGTTCTGGGTACTATGCCCCGGATGGGGAAAATGAATATAAGGGCACTTTGTCATGTATGAAACTATTGTGTTCTTTTAAAAATGATAATTCCTGACGATATTTCCAACTGTCTTGAAACCATTCTGGAACATTCCTGTGGAAATGGAAACTTCTTTTTTCTTTTCTTTTCTTTCGCACAATACTTACTAAGTATTTCTAGAACTGAATCAATGTAATCAATAGATCTAACTTATAAAGAGATGCTAAAAAAGTGATGTAAAAAGAACATTGGACTGGTAGTTGGGAGATTTGGGTTCCAGTCCAACTTGTGCCAATTTACTTTATATGAATTAACCTCTCTGACCCTTGTTTCTGCCTTTCTTAAATGAGGATCCTATCCTGCTATGTACATCATAGGGTCACTGTGAAGTTCATAGAGATGATGAATGTGAAGGTGATCTGTAAACTCTGAGCTCATAAAAATCATTTCATTCTTATCAATATCTTTATTATTGTTTTTACTCTGGACCGGTGATTTCATCAGTGTGGAGACCTTCCAGTATGGGGTCATCTTTAGCAAAGCAGACTAGCCATTTATTTATCCCCTGGTACACAGCTAGAACACTGGAGGCAGGATTTGATCTTAAGTCTTCCTGACTGAGATTAGCCCTGTAACCAGGACCCCATCATTGAATACCCTTTGCAAAACCAAATTTCTAGCTACACTATCTGGTGTGGTTTGCCCACTATTTTGCAAAGCCCATTTTAATGAGAAGGCCTGAAGGTAACCTTTATCTTCTACCCAATGATCCTCTTTTAAAAGGACTTATTTTAAGTGCTCCAGACATTAGCTTTTCTATAGGTGATGATCCAGCATAATCCCATAATTATGATGCCGTTTCTATGCCAAAATTAAGGTGCTCTAACTACTCCCTCTATGATGAATATTTAAAATTATAGAAAACATCATCCTAAAGTTGGAGGGAAGCACAGGGGAACACTTCATTTGAACTTACAGATTTCCCAAGAATTTAGCTAAATAATAGCAAAATAAATTGTATAAACAACTTAATAAAGTGAAACAAAACAAGTTAAAAGCTGAAAGAGTAAAAAATAAAAAAAAGCATTAAAGCTACATAAATCTGCCAAGAAAGCTTTAAACTAAAGAATCACATGCAAAAAGGTATTTTTGGCGGGGTGGGGAGCTATTCTTTAATGGCCTTTTGGAGAAGAAAGTTAAGAAGAAATAAAAGAAAGATGGAGTTTAAGATTTAGAAAACTTTCTCTAAAATGTTAAGCCAAGTAGGTTGAAGGCCTGTGTCTGATATGTATATCCTTATAATTACATGATGATCTTGATATCATTACTATGCAAAAGTCAAAAACCACACATGCTCCAAAAGATGCCAAATTATTACACTGAAAGAAATAATAATCAAGAAGTATTTAAAGTAATAGAAGAGTCTTCTATGGCCAAATAAAGAGCTGGGAAAGTAAAATCAGGTGAACAATATGCTCAATGTCCATAATAATGAATAAAAAGCCACCCTAAGATATATAGAAGCTAAATTCATGTCCATAAGTTGGGGAATGGCTAAGTAAACTGTAGTTTGTGAAGGTCATCCCCAACTATAGCCTAGTACATAGTAGGCACCTAAAAAGTTTACTGACTATTTTAATGGTATAAAAGATGATGATCATTATCATGACAGAGAACCATAGAAAGACTTAAATCAACTGTCTCAAAATGAAGGAAATAGAGCCAGGAAAACAATATATTCAATATCTATTATCATGTAAATGGAAGGAACAACCATTACAAAACAATGGAAAATGAAGTTTGCAGAATTATAAAGAATAAGCTTGGTCCTAAAGAAAAAATATAAGAAGAGACCTTTCTATGCCACTGCAGAATCAAGGTATCTACAGGTGTGGCCACTGCATATAATGTAGGGTTTTTTTTTATGCATTGATTGCTTTTGCTTTTTTCCTCTACTGCCTCTTTTTTAATAAATAATTTTATAGGTGTATGGGAATTTATGGTGTTAAACTCTGGGGGTATGGGAAGTAAATGAAGTGACAAAAATGAAACACCAACAAAACCTAAAACTATCAAATTATATTAAAAAGCAAATATTACCAAAGTCTATTTTAAAAAACATAATTAATTAAGGCAATGAGTTGCAGTATTATTTCAGAAAGACAGAATATCAAGCATTTCTTCCTCTTCTTGGTAGAACAGGTGTGAGTTTACATTGTTGAATGTGGTTTATGTGAACAGATATGGTTTGCCTGGCCAGATGAAGAGCAAGGAAAATAAAATGAGGAGAATAATATACACCACAGTTGAAACAACCTGAATGAAGACAGCACCAACACACAAAAGAGCCAAGTCAATGTTGGAGAATCACCAAGTAAACTGTGGTTCATGAATGTCATCTACAGTTGTGACCTGACACAGAGTAAACACTTAAAGTAAGTTTGCTTGATTGTTTTTCTTTATAATAAGGTAAGAATCATGTATAGAAGGAAAGGATATAAAGGAAACATTTGAGATATAAAATAAAGATCAATTAAACTATTAGAATTCAATGGGATAAAATTATTATAATTAAATTAAGTATCCAATTTTAAAATTAGAAATTATAATTTAGAATCCAGAGAATCATCACTAGAAGGAATCTTTGAAATGATCAAGTCTGCCATCCTGTTTTTGATTCTGTAATTAGTATTTTATTGATGCCTTTCATGAAAAAAAAAAAAGCCCTTAAGTCTTGCCACTCTCCCTTCCGTTATAACAAAGGGTAGTTAAGCTGAAACAAATGTGTCTGTAATTATGACACCAGATGATAGAATCAGTGTTCTTCACGAAAGTACACTGCCCTTCCAAGAGAAGGTGATAAGGGTTGTTTTTTTTTTTCATTTCTTCTCTAGGACTAAGAATGTTCAATACAATTGTAGAGTTTGGCTTCTCATCTTCCTGTATTCACTGACTGTTAGGAGGTATAAATAGAATCACTTGAAATTGCTGAGTTCTCCCTGGCAAATAACACCTTTTCACTGCCAACCAATCATAATTCTTTAGCCTTTCTTCCCCTGGAAGTCTGGGCAATTGTATCATAACTTGCACTTACTGGCATCCCTTCTTATTAGGCAGAGTTAATGTCAGAGACCAGGGAAGTATTTTTCTAGGTAACTTTTCTAACACAAAGTTGGTACTTGGAAAGTATTTGAATGTGTGTGTGTATTTTTTTTAATGAGCTCTCCAACAAAATGATTTCACTGAGTGAATTATTCCATCATAGTCCATCCACTTTATTGTTCCCCCCTCTCAGTACAGTAGATTATTGAGTGACAACTCTATTGTGGCTATTGGAAATATTAAAGCACCTAATTGGAGCACTGAGATACAGTTATGGTATCATAGATTTAGGCCTAGAAGGGACCTTAGAGATCAGCTATTCCAATCCCATTGTTTTATAAATGAAGAATTAAGGATTAGAAAGACTAAGTAATTTGCATGGGGTCTTATAGTTGGTAAATGTCAGGGGCAGGATTTGAACCTTAGTCTTCCTGATTCCAAGTCTACTTTATTTACTATTCATGTTGTTCCTGTAAATTCTAAAATGGTATTTTCTAAAGAAGCATTCACCAACTTTTACAAGCAATAAGTTCCCATGAGGCCAGGGAACCTGTCTAGTCTAAATTGTGTAGTTCTCAGGTCCTCACAATCTTCTTACTTCATGAAATGGATATTGAATAAATGATTTTTGAAATGAATTGAATTGCTGAAGAAGGAAGGCCAGATTTCTCTTGTTCATTATTGTAGCTTGATAGAAACCAGCAGGAGTAAAATAAAAGTTTCAACTAAGTTCTTCTCTCAAAAGTCTCTGTACTCCCCACTTTTGTGATAGTTTTAGGATATGCCACTTTGGGTTTGCTTCTTCTTCTTTTTTCAGTTCTAGAGTCTTACTCAGAGTTTTAGCCATAAATTCAATTAAGCTCGTGGGAGAAAAAGCCAATAGAGAATCTCTCCCATTGTTTTTTTTTTCCCCTCTTTTCTTTCCAGAGAGAAACATGGTTCCAGAAGAGAAAACTAGGTTCTCAGAGAGAAGAGAATTCATAAATAGGTGATAGAAGGTGGAGGGTATTAGAGATTTTGCAATGGCCCAACCTTCCTATTTTGCTTCCTTTTAATAATGCAACCAGTAAAAACTCTCAGATTCAAGGACCTCCTTCCTTTGACTAGAAAAAGATGAAGTCAATGTTAAATATTCTTCATCTGCCAGCTATTGCTACTGTAGCCTTTTGGTAATCATTGTACCCCAGGTAAGTTCCTTCATCTTTTCCTTGTACCATATCTCTAAAATGTAATCACACCTGCTTGGTGTACTTCACTGGGTTTCTATGAAGATTAAAAACATTTTAAAATAAAAAATGAATTAGCTTTACATATATTAACACATCATGCAAATAAAAGCCATTCTTATTCTCCACTTCTGTGTCTGAGAGAGAAGATCTAGGAACACTGTTGGAATAAATATTTGCCTAGACCACTCAAGTCTGTCAGTCCTAGGAGAAGAACAAGGTATTTATTGCCATGAGATGCTGGGTTTGAATCCCAGCCCTGCTCCTTACATTTTTTTGTGTGTAATCCACGGCAAATCACTTAATCTCTCTGTGGCTCTGTCATTTCT
This sequence comes from Monodelphis domestica, assembly GCF_027887165.1. Lineage (NCBI taxonomy): Eukaryota > Metazoa > Chordata > Mammalia > Didelphimorphia > Didelphidae > Monodelphis > Monodelphis domestica. The sequence goes on along the minus strand of NC_077232.1, from coordinate 178,142,105 downwards.
TTCATGAGATGAGAAGGTTAAACTATATGGTCTCTTTTAGCTCTTAATTAATGGTCCTGTGTGCATAAGGATAGATCTAAACACTATTTAAAAATTTTAATGACAACTGCTAAAATAAAACATTATCAAATGCTGTAACAAATGCATACCCTTATTTATGGTAAACCAATACACAAAACTCCAAAATTATAAGATGAATAAAATATGAAATTAATTCCATGATAAAACGATTCATTCTAGGAAAAAAGTTAACTTTGGTCAAATCTCATTAATTTAAAATTAGCTTTCATAAAGTCAGTCTTAATTTGTAGCATAAAATAGAGGAATGTTTCTTGGCTATAGAGTCAGAAAGAGGTAGAAGATTATATATATGCATATCAACTATTATTTTACTATTATTACTAATTCATTCAAGAACTTGTTTAAAGAGAGGTATATTTATGAGTAAAAATATAATAAAGTATTGTTGATTAATGGAGGTTGGAGGTAAAGAAAAAGTTAAATACAATATTCATTTCTAGGTCCCACAGTAGATGGAATACTAGCTCTGGAAGTCAGAAAGCTCCAAGTTCAAATCTTGCCTCAGTTACTTGCAGTGTGATCCTGGGCAAGTCACTTAACCTGTCTCCCTCAGTTTCTTCATCTGTAAAATGAAGGTAATAGAATCTACCTCTGAGGACTGTTGTGAGCATCTAATAAGATAATATGTATAAAGTTCTTTGTAATTCTCAAAGTACTATGAAAATGATCATTATTATTTTAAAATAAAAAAATAATACTGAATTTCATGCCCTTTATTTGCCATCTTTGACTGCTTAAACCCTTTCCTTCCTTCAAAAACTCAACCCAGGTATCACCAACTCTAAAAAGCTAAATTAACATGCCATCCATTTCTCCCCAGGTTGTAAGTGATTTTTCCTTCTTCAAACTTCTCATAGTACTTTTCCTGGACAGCTCCTTTAAATATCACTCTCCCAAGCCATAGTTATTTGTGTATATAGGTTTTGCTTCCTACTCCTCAGATGAGAAGCAACATGAATAGTGGATAGAAAGCTCACCTCAAAAGCGGGATGTCCTGGGCTCAAATCTTACCCCTGACAATACTCTCTGTGTGACCTTGGGAAAATCTCTTAATTCCTCAATGCTCGAGGCAACTTTCTATGACTATAAATTGCAGAGAAGCTAATTGTCCTCCATTGGTAGGAGTTTCCAATACTGGTAAAATCACAAGCCCATTCTCCATGTTTATTGTATTATAGATTCCTTGGCAGCAGGCTCTCCATTGAACCTTGCTCTGTAGACTAGTGCCTCACACATAGTAGGTACATAAATATTTGTTAAGTGTGGAAAAAAAAGATATTGAAGATTCAAAAATTTTGCTGAGAGATACAGTTTACCATATTCCGATCTCATGTAATTGGTTACAAGTATAATTTTCACACACACACACACACACACACACACACACACACACATACACACACACACACACACAAGCTTCAAGATTTTATGACCTAAAAGAGGAGTTAGCTTTAAGCTGCTTATGAGTACAATGATGTTGTATATGTTAATTGGCCATTATGTCCACACCTGAAGCTCTTGTCATTAAGCTGAAATTCACTAAGATATATACAACACACATATACATACACACATATTATCATATGTCTTCTTTATATTTAGCTGGTAATACCATCTTCTTCTTGTTATTATTGGATTTTATACTCTCGGCTTCTAAAATTTAGCTACAACCTTTCTTGCACTACACAAAAGAAACCTGAGATTTTTACTTGCTCTTTCCAACCTCTACAAGGGACTTAGTCATATTTCACAAGAGATCATCTTATCCAATCACAATCCTAAATGTGGTGATGCTGAATAAAAATCAATGATGTATCATTTATTCTTTCCATTCTGATCTTTTCATCAAAAAACCATTCACATTTCATTCTCCCCTGAGCAGTACTACATAGTCAGGGCAAATGAGAATAAGCAAGACTGTGAAATAAGTTTCTGCATGTGTACTTCATGCCCTGTGGACGGACGAGTGCTTGAATTTCACCAAACTTGTGCTGCTCAGTCACTTATGTGATTACAAGCATGTGAGACAAGAAGCTGCCCTATAAGGGCTTGTTCCTGCGTATGCAGGAGCTCTCCTCCACATGCTCCCATGACTCTGGGACACCCTGACTGTTCTATTGCCAGAGACCAGCTTCAATGTGTGCAATCACCCAGACAATCAGCAGCTTTCAGACATACGTCTTATCCTTTCCAGGGTAAATGGGCTGCTACGAGAAACATCTTTGGAAATGGGGATCCGTGCCGATGGGGAGGGATAGCTGGGGGTCCAATGACACTTGTGCCAGTAACAGACACATCTTTCAGCTTTGTCTGTTGCATGATCTCCCTAAGAGGGCAAGGATATGAGCTAGCATGTCCATTCCCTGATTGCTCAGGATCACTGAAGGTGAAAGAAATGTGCTCCTTAGTTTTTCAGAGGAGTGACTGCAGGTGACAGGTGTAGACTTGTATCCACTTTTGCATGCATGCCAAGCTTAGGCTAGCCTTCTACTCCAGCACAGTCAGCCATTCAATGAGATGCATCAGGAAATTCCATTAAAATACCACCCAGGAGTCCTTTCCAGTTTTTACAGGAACTGACGTGAAATACCAAACAAGGGTGGTATGCAAAAAAAAATTTTAATGGGTAAAAAAGTCACAGGAATAATTTCATCCTGTATGGCAGAAGGGAATTATTCTCATCATTATATGCATTTTGGTCTTGCTAGCTAGTGTCATAAACAATAAGGGTCAAATAATTTACAAACTAATCAGCAATTTTCAGACATTAAAAAAAAGTTGACTGTGTGTGTGTGTGTGTGTGTGTTTTAAATTCTTACCTTCTGTCTTAGAAGCAATACTATGTATTAGTTCTAAGGCAGAAGAGTACGAAGGGCTAGGCAATGGGGGATAAGTGACTTGCCCAGAGTCACTCAGCTAGGAAGTGTCTGAGAACAGATTTGAACCCAGGATCTCCCATCTCTAGGCCTGGCTCTCAATTCACTGAGCCACCCAGCTGCCCACCGACTGTGCTTTCTTCTGACTGAAAGATAGCCTTGTATAGTTCTTTCCAAAGAATCTCTGGAAGAACAAGATCATTCTAGAATGCCCCAAAAGATCATAAATGAACAATTTAAAATTTTGAATTCACCAAGAACTTGAGGTTAAGATGGAAGAAGTTTCAAGAGGTCACCAAATCCAGCCCCTTAACACTTTACTGGTCCATTTCAGAGAGGAAATGGTTGTCTATGATTAGATTTTCAAACATTTCTAGTAAAAGAAATTCCATAGACTCTCTTGGTAGCCAGCTTCATATTTGAGTAATTCCTCTCATGGGGACATTTAGCATTATATCTGATCTCATCTATTTTTACGATATACCAAGTAGTATGGTTTTGGGGGGCTTGCTAATGGGTGGAGATTCTGTACTTGAAGAAAGGATCTTATAGTTATCTAATGAAGTTACAAGGACACAAGTTCTATCCAGTACTGCATGAGCAAGATGAACCATAGTGCCCAAGGCAAGAGAGAGGGGAGAAACCCTGGGACTCCATGAGGCTGTTACAGTAAAGGAAAAGAGGAAAGTGTGATCTTGGGCAGTTCCTTATTTTTAACAAATTCTTTTTTCTAAGTTTGATTGGTACTTTTTGTATTGAAATTGTGGTAGTTTCTGAATCTATCCCCTTCCCAAAGACACTCTTAATTTGGAACAATGTAACTATTAGATAACTATTTTTTCTCATTAGAAATACCCAGGCATTTCTCTTTGCTAAAGGAATCCAAATGCTGTCAGTGCCCTCAAAATTTTGGCACCCTACCGCAAAGCTCCAGTCGCACAACCTAATTGCAGTTCGGATGGCACATTACTGAACTGTGATTCATGTAATAATTTAGTGGTTGAAAAATACCCTTTGAATCCTATTATATGGAAATTTCTTAAATGCTGCAGGTACCATTGTCCATACTCTTGTCAGCAAAATCTGGTAAAATTTTCGATTAGAGAATAGGATCTTTTGTATTTCAAAAGCAAAAATAGAGTTTATAATGCACACACAAAAATATCCTTTAGTTATTTTTACAATTCAAGCCAAATATTTCTTTTTATATTTACAAAAGAGATGCTGAAAGTTTAAAACATATCAGAGAACCTCCAAAGTTAGAGCAATTAAAGTTAAAGCGCACTGCTTAGAAGCAGAGCATATCATAGGGGAAAGGCACGAATACTTGCGTCTGAAAACCTAAGGTTCAGATCCTGCATCTGTCCTTTATTAGCTGTGTGACTGGGCAATTCATTTAGCTTGCCTGTGCTTTAGTCTCCTCAAATATGAAGTGAAAGAGTTGGCTTGAAGGATCTCCTAAGTTACATCTAGCTCTATCATTTTATGCTTTAGTAATGAATAGTATTAATCAGCGACATTTCACATAAATCTAGATTTTGAGTACAGGTGCCTTTGGGGATAAATAGGCTGGGAAAGCAGTGAGTTTATATGAGCTCCAAAGCCAGGATGTCAGCAGTGACAGCATTAGAACATGGCTCTATTAGCTTCTCCAGCAAAATCGACCCTACTGAGCCATGTTCTTCCCCTGATCCATGTATGTAATTTGGGGAATACAGCCCCAGGTAAATAAACAAAATAGCAGAGTCATAAACCAGTATAGTAAAGAGTCTAAACATTCCAATCTTCAACTTTTTTCAAATAGAAAAGCCTACATGTCTTTGGATCCTATGTTAAACCAAGGTCTGGAAGGCTCAAAGTTTTAGATTTTTAAGAAACATCATAACTAATCCCATAGATTACTTGGATTTTTATTATTTTTGTACAATTTAATCTTTTTAATTGGTATCTATGATACTTCCATCCTTCAGATATAAGGAAACATTTAATTCAAGCTAAATTCTATCTACTAGAAGGATTAACTAATTTCAAAGGAAAATATTTTTTAAAAGATGGACATTTTTTGGACAGGTCAGAAAATGAGATGTGAGTTCTAATAACTTAAAAAAAAACCCTTTTTATCTTCTGTCTTAGAATCAATCAATACTAAGTATTGGTTCCAAGGCAGAAGAGCAATAAGGGCTCGGCAATTGGGGTAAAATGCCTTGCTCAGGATCACACAGCTAGGAAGTATCTGAGGCCATATTTGAACCCAGGACCTCCTATTTCTAGGCCTGGCTCTCTATGCACTGAGCCACCCAGCTGTCCCTCTTATAACTTTTTAAGTAATTTCCAATGAGATTATCTCCAATATCTTATTGTTTCTTTCCCCCCATAGGCACACATCTTCTTATGAATAGTTTTTCCTCTACACACACAGACACACACACAGAGTATCATAGGCTTCTGGTGTTACTCTGTTACTAAGGAGGGTAGCATCTCCTAAATTTGAAACATTTTTCTCATTCTAAATGGTCCCATCTAGAAAAGAAGCCAGACGACTTCCTTGAAGAAGCATTGTGAAGGAAATGTAATACTCTATAACAAAAGCTTCAAACATTCAGAGTGGTAGAAACCAAGAGTTGGTCCCAATCAGGTGATGCTCTTGGTTTGGTTAGCTCAGTGTAAAGAAGTTTGTACAGACCTTCTATATGACAGATAGCCTCATGAGAGGAAATATATGCACATAAGGTGGTTTGATCACCTCACTTCAAAATGGAGGCACTGAATGAGGCTCTCCAATTGCTTAAAGAGCCAGAAGTGCTTACCCATCTGCTGGGAAATACAGATGTAGCTATCTGATCATGTACAAATTGCTTACGCACAGGAAACTGTCAGTTCAGATAGCAGGGGTTTAATAGTCATCATGCCCAGTGCTTGGCATTGATGCCACCAACTGCAAATGACTCTAAGGGAGAGCACATTATACAGCTTGCTATGAAGCTTTGATTATAAGCATTAGGAAAAAACATTTAAAATTATGATGTCTATAGGGATGTAAGAGCAGCATAACTATCTGCCCAGGGATTTTCCCACTAACGATCAAACAACATAGACAACTCAGCAAATTCCTCTCTTTTCAATTACCTCACTTAGTTTTTATTCCCTTTCTGCCCTTCTTATTTGCTCCTAAAATAGCCATAATTCACTCTCCTTTTTCCTTAGGAAATTGAACAGCATTACTTGGGACGATAAATTTAAACAAACTAACAAACAAAAAATGAAATAGCAAGAGGTGCCACAAGATATAAAGAAAAGAAAAAGTATGCCAACCTTTATTCCACTCTGAACAAGTTTGTGTATGTCCAAGAAAGGCTCCTTGAGAATTTCTCCTTCTGGGGTGAATATTTTCACATAGCCTTCCTTTTCAAGGATGAAGAGACGTTGGGAGCCATCCCCACAGTGCAGGGCTCCGACAGGCTGCCTCAACCCACTCACGATTTCCTGGGCACAGAAGCAGCTGTGTTTATGCTTTCTAGACAAATGAAAGAAAACCAGTCAGTTTTTTTTTGAGGGGGATGGAGGGAATGAATAGAGATGCAAAACCTCACACATTTTTCAAGCCATAGTGTTTGGAGACTAGTGTTTGGAGGGTGGTGAAAGGCTACTTACTGTACAGAGTCACAATATGACAGGTAAACAGATTTTACAAAGAGGAGCCAAGTAGTTTTATATCAGAATGCAGAATAAAGGGGATGTTAGCAAAGTTATCCTAAATGTAGTTTAAAGTTTCTCTAAGTAACCAGGTTTAATTTTTTCCAGCAATCATCACATTAGCTTTATTTGCAAAATTAAAACTTATTTTAAAAGTATCAGAGAAAACTATCTTGACAAAGAAATGATTTGTTAATCAGAAATAAATTCCACTGGATATTTCAATAATGAAACTTAAGTATAAAACTAGAATCATGGAATATATATATATATATATATATATGAATCAGAGAGAAGTCAAGCTTAGAGCAAATGATTAGTAACCTAAATATTAAAAAGGCATTTACACTAATGTGATTTTTAAGAAAGCAAACTAGCAGAAGAAAGAAACATCTGGAGGACACAGCTGCTGAGCATAAGCACAGACTGAGTTGATTCACTGTCAAAACCACAAAGATTTGTCAGTTTTTTTTTAGATTAAACAGCATTTATCTTTATGAACCTGCTGATCTCGTCCACTTTGTCATATTCTTCCATCTGGTCCAAATAGTTAGATGTTGGGCCTCTCACTTGTTTTCTTGGAAAATCTGGAAAGCACAACCCACCATCTTTTCTTGCGTAGTAAAAGCAAAATTCATCAGCTGCAGTTTGAAGGAAACCTTTGAAGTAAATGTAAAAAGAGATCATGAGAAATATTTAGTGCTATTTTGAAAGCATTTGAATTTTCACATGTATTCTGAGTAGAAAATTAAACTTCACTTAAACAGAGCTCACAAAAATTTTGACCAATAGAGAATATGCTGAGAGGAAAAAACACCATCATCCAGCAAAAAAGCACCTTTTGTAATTTATTGTCCTATCAGGAATTGTAATTGTATTGCAGATAAGCTGGGAGACTCCTATGTGGAAATCTGGGAAGCTTTCCCTCCCTCCCCGCTCTGTTAACTTGCTGCAAGTTGCCATTGCAACACAACAAGCTGAGAATTTTTCTGAAGCTGTGAAGAGGTTAAATGACTTATCTTGGGTGAGACATTAAGTGTCTGAAATGGGATTTGAACCCAGGTCATCTTGACCACAAAGCCAGTACACTATTCTCTATCTCATGCTACCTTTAAGAATGACAGTAAAGGGGGGGGGTGCAGCTGGGTGGCTCAGTGGATTGAGAGTCAGGCCTAGAGACAGGAGGTCCTAGGTTCAAATCTGGCCTCGGACACTTCCCAGTTGTGTGACCCTGGGCAAGTCACTTAACCCCCATTGCTTAGCCCTCATCTGCCTTGGAGCCAGTACACAGTATTGACTCCAAGATGGAAGGTAAGTGTTTAAAAAAAAAAGAATGACAGTAAAGGGATTGGGGATATAGACCCTAAAGGAACATCATAGTGCAAACATCAGCAGCATGGAAATAGGTTCTGATCAAGGACACATGTGATACCCAGTGAAATTGCACATTGGCAATGGGAAGGGCGGGGGGGAGGGGAAGGAGGAATAGAATATGATTTTTGTAACCAAGGAATAATGTTTGAAATTGACCAAATAAAATTAAAATAATTAAAATAAAAAAAGAATGACGGTAAAGGGGACAGCTGGATGGCTCAGTGGATAGAGAGCCAGAGCTAGAATCAGGATGTTCTGGGTTCAAATTTGGCCTCAGACACTGCCTACCTGTGTGATCAAATGATTGATCAAATGATCAAATCCCATTGCCTAGTCTTTACTGCTGTTCTGTCTTAGAACTGATACATAGATTTGACTCTAAGAAGGTAAGGGTTTAAAGAAAAAGAATGACAATAAAATTGAAATGATAATAAGGGGGATATTTGGAAAGAATTTGGAAAGAATCTTATGAACAAGAATTTGATGTGAATCCTGTAAATATGCTAGAACATCTTTCTGATCCCTTCCAATGGGAAGTATGAACTTTTCTGACATGACTTCTTTCCATTTGATAGCTTCTCAAGAGGAAATACACATATCAAATCAAGATTTTGGAATATAAAATCTTTCTCAAATCTTGACTTATAGGTTGTATTCCGATCTGTTCTACTTGTGACAATTTAGGATAAGATGATCTAAAAAGAAAAACCTCAACCAAACCAATCTTGTCTCATTACCTGGTTATGAGGAATGGCTGTGCTTTCCTTTGCTATGATGAACTGAACCAAGCTGATGTAGTAGATGGGGCATTGATTGGACTTTGATTCAAGAAGATCTGAGTCCAGCTCTCACCTCAGCCACTTACTCACTAGGCAACTCTGGGCAAATCATTTCACCTCCCTGTGTGCTAACTTTATCATTGGTAGAATGAAGAAGTCAAACTGATTGGCCTCTAAGGAACCTTCCGGGTCTAAATCCACGATCAATAACAAGGGGGTAGAGCTACCATTTCTAAGTATGTAAATCCACATTAGTGCTTTGCATGCAGCAGGTGCTTAAATGGTTGAATTTTTCATTGAATCTCTCTACCACACCATTTAGTTTTCTGCTTATTAGTAAAACAAAGTATAATAATTAGGGATTTGCATAGAAAAATTATGATTATCATTTCAAGGTAGTTATTCCCTAAAATGATCTTATAGCCCAAGTTGCTATTACTGTTATTTTATGGTTGAGATAAAAGGCAAGAAAAGTCCAATACGACATAACCTAGTAACTGCTGGAATGATTAGGTGGCAAATCCTTGGCACAACTATCATCAACATCATTTCTAGCTCTACGGACAAAAAGCATGTTCCACCTCCAGAATGGAATATATGTCTCCCCTGACTGGAATTTAAAGGTCTTTATAAGCCTTCCATCTTGCTGGTCTTCTGACAGTAACCTTTCCCACCTTCACACACTTGCCTTACTTATAGTCCCTCCACCATAGCATTCTATCTCTTTGCCTTTGCACTGGCTGGCTGTCCCCCATGCCTTGAATGCTCTGCTCTCTCACCTCTGCCTTCCTGCTTTTCCTAACTATCCTCAAGACTCTCTCTAGGCCCACGTTTTGTGGTGGACTCTTGCAGTTCTCTCAGTTGCTAATGCCTTGCTTTTCTAGATGACCTTTTAACTGCTCTACATATTTCACATGAACCTAACTTTTTACATGCTATCCACTCCCGTAAGAGTGTTAGCACCTTGGGACAAGGACTGTTTTTGCTTTTCTCTGTAATCTCGGTGCTGAATAAATGCTTCTTGGCCAACTGACTAAAATGCTTAGGACAGCCATGATACCCTGGCTTTTTACAGAGGTTTTCTTGATCATCAAATGCACTACACGACCAAAAAAAAAGCAAACTCTTAATGGAAAATGGGAAAACAGAGGTTTTTGTTTTAACTTGTCAGATGCCAATCAACATATAATATACAGAAAGGAATATCATAATATAATATGAGGAAACAATATATGGAACATAATTTGGAGTATCAAAAATTCGGTTACCTTTTTTATAGTATGAGAAAGAGGTTTTGGCAAAACTTTCTTTAACTTTAGTTAATGAGGTTTTATTTTTGTTTGGAATGACACTTTCTACCATTTCACATTAAGGAAAGCCAGGAGGTAGTAGAAAACATTGTTTTAAGATGTATTAGCCATAAAACAAAATACAATTAGATGTAAGAACTTAGCATGTCTAGCATCTCATTTCAGATTTTGATAATGACTTTGCAAAATGGCTTGGCAGCATTATTTTAGACACTTGCCCATTCTAGGTGAAAGACTCCTACTAACTGGGCTGAAGAGGAGATGTGCTTTACTTTGAGTGGTTTTTAGGGATGCTTTTAGAATGAAGAAGTTGAGCTCAGTCAAGCTGGGTTTACCAATGGAATAAGTATTTTCTGCCCCAAAGCAGATATGAGCCTACTAGGTTACTGAGTCTGATTCTTTTGTGACATCAGTCCCCTGATATCATAGGTTATTCTTAGAATTTGAAAAAAAAATCTTGCCCCGGGCTCTCTTGGTTATGGGATGCAATAGATAGATCCTTCCCAGTCTCTGAAATGTGCACTCACTGGAGATTTCCAACTAGATGACTGACTTGGAACTGGCATTTGGGAAAAAGGCAAGAGAGCAGATGTCTGGGTGGGGGAAGGGAAAAAGTAGGAATGACAGCTGGGGAGGGTGCTTTCTGGGAGGGGTAAAGCAGCTGAGAGGAGGTTAACTCTTTTGTGAAGGAAGAGAGGGATTAGTAAGTGGGAGAAGTCTGAGAGATGAGGCAGATCTCAGGTTGATAGAATCATAGTTTCAAAACTGGAAGGGACCTTAGTCCTTCAAGATTGTTTACCAAAATTATCCTCCTTCTCTAGACTTTAAGTGTTAAATATATAATTCAAAAATACCCAAGGGAATGTAAGTAATTCTCTTCCAGGAAAAAGGGGAAGAACCTGAGTTGATAGCTCATGTGCAGACTTTCAGCTCTGTGGTGGGGCTGGGATTAACATTTGGATGCCCATGCCTGGTTCCTATCATCTTTGAAGTAAATAACTCCAGGTAGAGATATTTTTGTACAAATGTCAAGAATCTTGGACTACTTGCACACTATGAATACATTTATGATTGAGTATGTAAGTTATCAGGGCTCTCTATAGTAGACTAATGGAAATTTTTGCTTTAAGTTGTGGGCTCACAAAGAGAAATTCAAAGTGTGATTCATAAGAAAGCTAGAATTTGCTTTTATGAAAATATTCTTGTTTATAGTCCTGCATTACCGTCTGCAAACAGAGACCATTTAAAGGGGACAATTAATGAACAATGCTGGTGGCTGGTTCCAATTTATATGGAACTAGCAAGAAACAATTGTGAGGAAATGAGAAATAATTTTCAAATGGAAGATCTGAAGATTAATGGGTCTAAACTCATAAATTTCTTTCCAAGGCTTTGGAGGCATCATGCCTCTTAGACAAATTGGAAAAAAAAAACACAGAATTCTAATACTTAATTCCTTCTGGAGCTTTTATGAACTTGAGAAGTCTGATAATAGAAATATGGTGGTATCTGAAAGATCTGACATCATAAAGGGCATTTTCATAAAGAGGGAAATTTTAGATTGAAGTCTCTTCTAATAACTAGTTTAATTGTGATTCTTAAAGGAAATTGGCTTTGTGGTAGGCAGGGGTGAATTAAATCCCTTTGGTTGCAAGATCACCCACAGGGGGAAACAGAATTCTTCCAAGGCATCACATTCTTATTGGTGGATGGGGAAGAAATAATTTACCAAATGGTACCCTTATGCTTGAAGGAGTAAGGGGCGAGTATTTTTACTGCCAAAAAGTGTTTTGCTCACCCTGGATCAGCATAATAAGATCAGGTCCACTAATGATGACCATATGCTGATTACTCTTCCAGCTGCATATTTTTAGCCCAGATGTCTTATCAAATGCCCTTGACCTATAACTAATAATGCTCTCAAATCATGAACACAATCCTACTGTATCCTTAGGCATTCTCTAAAACTCGGATCTGTAAAATAAATGCCATTGCTGGAATCTTGAACTCTAGCCTTTCTTTCAACATTGATTCCACAGAAAACTTGCTTTCCTCATTATCTGAGCTGTTTCTGTACTCAAGAAGAAGAAGCAAAACATCCACAGCCTGTTAGGCAGCCATTCAAGTGGGTTTTCTGGTACAAGATTTACATGGATCTCTCCACTCTGAACACTTTTACCTGGTCACCTTTTGATTAACCAGACACATTTGTCATATGGTTAGAGATCAGAGGCTGCTTATTGCCATGGCCCTGAGGGGAAACTAACTGCTATCAAACCTATGAAGTACCATGCTGCAACCAATTGTGCTATCTAGCCCATGTCATAAACATAATGGCTTATAGTGAAAAAAATAACAGTGTAAATCCTAAAAAATAATGAAACAGAAGGCAAAGCACTCTGACAGACTATCTCTTATTAATATCCCACCATCTTAAAGGCTTTACTCTAGCATTTAATGAATAAGCAACTTACTTGTGCTCATTCAAGGAAAGGAATTAATCGGTATCATGGTATAGTTGAAAAGGGAAAAATATTTTAAATGAAAGGCTATAAAAATTGAACTGCTTTTGGAGTCAGAGGAGATTGGCTACATGACTTACTCCTTCTGTAGCCCTGAGCAAGTCCCTAATCTCTGAGCCTCAGTTTCCTCTTCATGAAAATGGGAAGGTTGGACTCTATAACCTATGTTCTCTCTAGCAGTATGATTCTGTGATATAGAGTTTGAATACTGATACTAATGTTTAGAAAATGGGTGACCTTTGGTAAGTCCTTGAAACTGAAAATCCTATGACCTCTTTATTTTTACATGAAGCTAGATTTTTCCCCCTAATTTTAAAAACTATTTTAAATTTTAAATTAAAAAAAATTTTTTTAAACTATTCCCTGGGTGTAAATAAGGTATGCCTGGATCCTGGCTACCTTACTTATTAGCTGTGTGCTCCAGAGGCCACATCAGACTGTGGGCCTCAGTCTTCTCATTTGTAAGATAAGGATGTGGGAGTCAATGACCTGCATGAACTCTTTAGGCCAACTTACTCCTTGGGAATAATTTGGAAAACCAAGCATCTTCCATGCATATTTTTGTTTTCCCTCTCTTGGAAGTGATTGCATTATAATTGTGAAAACACTCTGCATTGGAGTTATGGATTTACTAATGTGAAACTATTCTCCAGGGCTCTGAACCAGCAGCTACAGCTATATGTCCTCATCTTTCCCCTTTTCTGCAATAAATTCTCTCATTTAAAGATGTGGGAAGATGTTTCTTGAGAGAGAGGGAAGCCAAGCCAGTTCCAATTGCCAAGCTGAAATTGGTTAGCCCTCAAATAAGAAAGAAAATTCCGTGCATTGAATTTATCATGAGCAATTGAAGCTATGGGGTGTTTAATTCTTTTGATGTTTCATTATATTCTTTTTAAAAAGCTATCTTCTGAATATTCCACCTTTCTTTGGCAATTATAGGTAGTCTGGAGGAGTGGATATAGAGTGAGCTCTGGAAAGGAAAACCTGGACCCAAGGCTTGTCTTTGACATATAGATACAAATCACTGAAACCCACCTCCCTAGCCCCACCCCCACTGGCTAACATTGATCTCAGAGATAGAACAGTTGCTAATCTGTATTACTGAATTACAGAATCACTGAGAGTTCTATCTGGATTACTGGACAGTCATTGGGAGTTCCTTCTACATATAAAATAACAAGTTCAGATTGTACTAGCATCACTCCCTTCCCTCCGTAATCAGCAATTTCCCTCTCAAAAAGATTCTTGGGGTTAATTTCCTTTCAGCTTTATTGACTTTTAAAGTATTAAACTTTTAATGCTTCTTAATGGAACATTGTAATTTTTTTTGTCATCCAAATGATGAATTGGCTTTATTAAAAGATATAAACAAGAGTATGGTGCTGGTCTAGTTCCTGAGTGAATAATGAAAAGAAAAACATTTATTTCCTCACAATCATGATCTGTGTGACCCTGGGCAAGTAATTCCATCTCTGTGAGCCTCAGTTTCTTCATCTGTAAGACAAGAGAGTTAGACTCAATAGCCTCTAAGACCCCTTCCAACTTTAAAGCAATTATCCTATGATTTGAAGTGATAAACGTTTTCCTCTTTCCTTTAGAAGAGGAAAAGCTGATCATGATATAGACTTGTGGGGGAACAAAACCCTAAAAGAACATTCTACATTTCCTGTTGATATTTCTTTTGTTTGTTTGCTTTTTAAAGAAGTCTAGGCATTCTAATGGTCTCAGTGTCATTCAGTCTGTTTTATATGTTTGCAGTACATGAGTAAGTCATGAAAATGGAATTAAATAATAAAAAAAAGGTTTGCGATAATCAAAATCAAAATAAAAAGAGGTTTATGAATACAGTTTTGGACATATCCAGAGTGAGAATTTGCTTGGCTCTACTATGGCTACCTGTTCTAAAGGCTTTTTTTTTAATTGATGGGGAAGGAAAGAGAAAAGAAATGACTTAATTTAAATAAAAATGAAAAAACCCTCAAGCAGTTCCTGATTCTAATAATCTGTGTGATCTGGGAAGCAGGGATTGGGGGAGGGGACAGGGTATTCCCAGCACTTTCTACTTGGAGGCAATCTTAATCCGTGTGCAGTGTTTCTGCTGACCAACAAATCAATGGAGCTCATTGGGGATAATTAATGCAATATCTTTCTGTTATTACAGTCCACTTTCAGAACGCGTATTTGGAATGATTATTAGCATCTGATTGATGGAGGAAAGGCGCCTATTGGAGTCGGTGCTAAAGCATGCAGGCTGCTCTGTCCAGCACGAAAGTTATGCTTTCATCTGGTTATCTTTCAAGGCAACCTGGGTGGTCACAAAAAGCACTTGACATCTTGATGCACTTCAGCGGTTTTACATATACACAAACTTTGTAGAAAAATAAATTTGTCATTCGTCACCACATATGTTGATCTGGGGAGTGAGGGTCCTGCAGCTCAGGCTCCTGTGCCCTGTTGCTCACTCTTTCTCCAAAGGGGCTTCCCTTGGGAAGTTAAAATCACTCCCACCATGGGCTATAAAGCAACCTGGTCTTCTCCCCAGAGGCATCGCTGCCCTCCTTTGCCCTCCCGCTCTTGGACTCAGAGATGTAAATGTTAAGTGGGATCCTGATTTCTGGGCTGCCTGCCTCCAAGCTAGCCTAGGAAAGGTGAACCTCCAGAGCTTCCAGCTTGGACCCAGCATTTCTGATATCTAATCTGTTCCTTCTTCTCAGCAGGCAGTCTTGGCAGTTACGACCTAGTCTGCTGTGCTTTGGGGAATGTGATAAGGAGCAAGAAACAGCTGGCTTAAGAGAGCCTCAGAAACATCTCTGCAGTTTATAAAGACAATAATAATATTTTCCCATTTGAATGAGTTTAGAGACATGTTAAACCACACCAAAGGGAACAAGCAACTCTATTCCAAATGTTTTCTCAAGTCAGTAAGAGAGCATTACAACCCTTCTCTCTTCATCCCCTACCCGCCCCCTTACCGAAAGCACCCAAAACTCATAAACTGGAGAGCCGTTTTTTAAAAGGAACAGAGTGTACCCTAATTATTTAAAAGTCCTTCTCTAATCTCTCTCACACAATTCTGGAGTTTTAAAAAATAATATTTTAATCTCATAAATAGTGGGTTGTTTCCTGTGACTTTAGCTAACTGGCCAAAATGTCCCCTAGGAGATGCTAATCCAGTCTTCAGAGATGATGTCTGTTCTACCTATTGTAGCAAAAGGAAATGTTGCCATTTTCAATGGAGGAGTCTTTCAAGGCCCTACGAGTCAGGCTGTGGATAGTAAGTGCCTCACACTTAATGAGGGGGATCATGGATTTGGAGCTGAAGGGACCTAAGCAATCATGTGGTCCAATCCCCTCATTTTGCAGAAGAGGAAACTGAGATTTAGAGACATAAAATGAATTGTCCAAGGTCACAGGAGTAGTAAGTGGCAGACAAACGAAAGCCTGGGATTGGAAGTTCTTAGTAATTGGGCAGAAAGGTGACTACATATTTTTTCTCTTGATATTCATTATCAGGAACACCCCAAATTCCCCCTCCCTTCTTCACTAGGAATTGCTTTTGAACCTAAAATTTATACTGAAGAGTACCTAGATCTTGTTCAAAAATAAGATTTAAGTTTTTCAACCCCTTTCAACTAGTTATTGGAGTACATGTTTTGTTCTGCCTTTCAAAGAAAGAACGGAAGAGAAATACTTTTTCTTTGGCTTACATATTCTTTTTAACAGCAGATTCCCCCCCCCTATTTTATCTGTTCTACCAAAGTTGGAGGACAACCCTTCAGCTTGGCAAAGGGGAAAAATGTCTTGGGGACAGATTATGAGGAAGTCAATCTGTCCGGCATGAAAAATTTGCCATTTGTAATCTGAAGTAGCTAATAAGCCGACCCTAAGAAGAGCATGCCAAAAATATTCAGAAGTTTGAATAATGCCAATTCATTATTTGGCTGGCCAAAATGTATAATCATGCTATACCATTCAAATCTTGACAGCCTAAAAGGAATAAGAATAAGATAGGGAAAATACATCTTTTGAAGGTCAGAGAAATCTTCTGCAAACCATCTCAACATCCGGCAGTGGCTTTTACCTGGAATGTGGCCTCTACATGTGTAATAGAATTCTTTGCAATAATCTTCGCACAGCAAGGGCAATGCTAGCTCCCTTTCAGAAGCTTCTACTCTCTCCGGTGAATGGAATAGATTCTGAGAATGTGGTGAGCAGTGGGCACATCTGATTTCCTCCAGAAGTTTCACACATTCTGTGTTGTTGGTAACAGAAAATATCTGTAAAACATAAATTGGAAATAAATTCATGATCTCTTTCTCATCCTCCTGGAAAAGCTGCTTTGTAACACCACCAGAAGAAAAGCAATTCTCAACCAGCTCATTTATCAGGAACAAGGTTTTCATGAGAAGTAACATGGTGTGGAGAATAGAGAGCTCATCTGGAAGTTGGAAAGATCTGTGTTCAAATCTTGCCTCTAGTGAATACTGGCTGACCAAGGTCAAATCACTCAATCTCTCCAATACTCAATTTCCTCTTTAGTAAAAAGGGGACAGTGATAGAGATAGAACCTTCCTCACAGGGTAGTTGTTTAGGCTTCAGTAAGATGATATCTGTTCAATACTTTATAAACTTTAAAGCCCTAGATAAATGCCAGTTATTATTACAACACAGAAAACCTGGATATCTAGTTGGTGTGATGCTTACCCATACCAATAAAAATACTGGGGTATTTGCCTATGGTTCCTTTACTTGTGAAACATTAGGGACTCATTTAAATATTTTAATACCTATGACTATCAGTCACTCAAACACACACATTGAATGACTATCCAAAAACAAAACAGACTATTTAGGCCTATCACATACATACATTTTAAGCTCTAGATTGATTTTTCTCCTGAAGTTCCTGATATAAATTAATCAATTTTAGATCCTTTGGGTGCTTGATTGATTTTTCTTCTAGGGTCATTTACATGTATCTCTTGGCAGCTGACATTTTCCTATTATAGAATACCTTATAGTGAATTAAATTCCTTGACATATATATTTCATTTGATTCATATATTATAGTGGTACATAAGGGAAAAAAAGCTTCCCAATAAAAGAAAAGGTAATAACAACACTTCTCATTCCCACCAGAATAATAGCTTAAGCTTTTAGATATAGTTTTTATTGATCATTATATCTTAAATCTGGAAACAATTTTATATTTTTATCAGAACTATGATCTACCTAAGCAACTAACCTATGAATGGATTATAAAGTTATAGATTATGTTACATATTTCTCCAGACAACGGTACATATTTTTAAACATAATATTTTGGGGTTTTCTTGTGAGAAATGTATTTGATTTATTTTTTTCCTCTTTTCATTTTTTTGCCACTGAAAAACACTTAATAAACAAAGTGGGGTGTCCATAACAGTTTTAACTTATTCAAATTGATATTAGAAACTCCTTTGAACAAATCCAGTGAGTGATACAACCACAACAGAAATATTTGAAATATCAGGGAGATCAACACTGTCCAAACTCAAGCATCAATACCACTATTAAAAAAATCCTTCTGTGAACTGGAAAATCATTTTAATATTCTTTGGCTTATTTACTAAAGAAAATTTGAAGACCATTTATACTAGACTTATGCCTACATTTCTATATAAATATGAACACTTTTAATTATATGATGTTTTTCAAAATCAATTTTAAAAGCTTTTTTTTTAGGGAAAGAATCAATAAACAGTTACCAACTTATTCTTTTTTTCATTTGTAACTAGATGCTCTAATTTGAATAAGTAAGGATGCTCCTATTTTTAAAAGTAACAATATTCCAGTTTATATGAGAATTTGCATCTAAAAGGGCAAGGGATTTGTTTTAGCTGAATATATAAATGTGCTGCAATTTTAATAAAACAGAATTATATCCAGAGAACTCCAAATGAAATGATTCCATTTGGTGAAAAAAGGAAATAAAATTCATAATTGATTATAAATATTCAAGATTAACTATATAAAAATGGTGATATAGTTGAAATGAAAAATTCCAATAGAAACAACCCCAATGGATGGAGAAAGAAATTAGATTAGTGATTTATTGTAAATCTCTGCTTCTATCCAGAAGTCGATTAACCCAAATCATTTTAGATTTTTGCTCACTTTACATGACAAGTGGTTAAGTGGTTAAGATTTTCAAAAAAGAAACATATACAAGACACTTCGAATTTGCATTCCAAGAATTTTTAGAATGTCTTCGATTGTGCATACTTTGCCAGACACCACCAGATCTATGCAATATTCTATTTTTTCCATCTCTGTAGCCTATCCAGTGATTATCATTGAAGCAAAGCATTGAGAGGAAGAGCGTTAAAAGAAAATAAAGGCACCTCTTTGGCTTTGTGGGAAATGGGTGCTTAATTACATCTGATTTCATGTAGTATATGCATACTTCCATTTTTAATAACTGAAACAAAACCCTGCCAGCTGCCATCCGGAGGGAGCTTGATTTTAGTGCTGGAAGAATTTGGTCCTTTACAATTTTTGGAATGTGCCTTGGCCACAAAATAACCCATCAAAAGATTAAGGAACGGGATTCAATAAATTATCTGAAATCAAGTACAATATTATTCTTTATTAAGTTTCATGCTGTTCCAACACAGCAGGATGGTAACATTTTGCTCTGTGTGAGGTCCGCAGTGTAAATACCTATCTGAAGATAGATAGAGCCATCATTCTAGCTTAAGTTTCAATGAACCAGTGGTCTTACTGAAGTCAATTAAACTGACTTAGCCCAAAGCTCAAACACTGTTTTGGACAGATGAGTATGGGTGTGGGCAGGGTATTTTGTCTTCTTTAATAGCACAGACACAAATACACATACATGCACACATTTCCTTTCTTGATTGGAAAAAGAAAAGTTATATCCAAAGCCACTGATGACAGTGGCCTAAAGTGGAACTTTGGAAAACATGTAAAACTTGGAAAGGTTCTTATAGCATGCTTAGTAATGATTATGCTTGCTGCTGACTAATTTATAACATCTGGAAGGTCATCCTTTAATCTCTAGCCACATGAAAGTAAAACTCATTGAAGAAAAGGGAAGCAAAATACTGGAATCCGCACAGAAAAGTGTGGCCCACCAGGAAAACTTATCAACAAACAGTAAAAATCAGTGACAGGGACCTTCTGTATTTCTTTCTTTAAAAAGGAGCAAAGCAAGGGGAATAAAACAGCACCCACATGGGCCTGATGAGTTAACAAAAGGGGGAATAAGGCATGACAGTATATTAAGAAGTTGCCTTAAAAATCCCTTAGTGTACCAGAATTTATTTCTAAAAAATCATATGTCTACAAGGTTGTTCAGCTGTTGGGGAAGACACTTGCTTCTTCTGGATCCTAGTGCTGAATTATGTCATTAGAGAGTTCAGTTTCAATTTTAGGCTAATATGTAAATAGATCATTGTATTAAGGCAGCTGTTAAAGGGAGCCCAGGATGAGTTATTTGTTTAGTTAGATGTGTCCAACAATAGCCTTTGTTCCTGAAAGAGCCAGAGCAAACACATGATTGTAAAAGGGCACACTTGAAAACAATTACTTTTCACCCATTCCTTGACAGCCTTGGCTGTGAAGCCACCCAAGGTAGCAGAGAGACACACACTGAAAAGGGGGGCTCCTATGTCAATCTACCCATGAGTTAAGTTTTAGAGATGCTGCCATTTGAAGGCTGTAGTTGCTGATGCTTTTGGATGATGATAAATAAAATATTCTAGGGTTGTAATGAAGTTAAAGATCTTTGTTAAAAATAACATTCTAACAGTATCACTTCACCAGTTATGGAACAGCTTATACTGAGGTTTTGAAAAAACTGACACAGTGTCATCAGAATTGCCTTTATACATTGATGTTACTATAAAACAATTTTGTCCAAAAATGATACTTCAGAGCATTAGTTGAGCATGCTCAGCATCTTTAATGTTCCTATCCCTTATAAAGGTTTGACTGCTACTGTCCTTATAGAATGGGATGATTTTGAAAAGTTTTTTTTATTCTTTCTATTTTTGCAAAGCTCTATAGGTACCCCTACCCTGAACTTTAAGCTAATGACTGTCACCTACCTTGAATGCATATTATTAAAAATGACCTGACTATATTTATGATAAGCCAATAAGCCTTAGAATAAGCTTCAAGCTTTAATGGATAGATAATATGGCTTCAAATATTATTAAAATGATAGGACAAACATTTCTTTAAAATACAAAAGAACATTTCTTTAGAGTAGATAAAGTAGTAAAGCATTCTTTATTTTGAAAGTGGTTTAAGAAAGATGGGTTTATAGACTATTTATAATGGGAACAAATATCAGAACCCACAACATAAACTTCAACACAAACTCATTTTTAAAAAGAGGTAGGGGATAAAAGTGTAAAGGAAAGGATTCTGGCTTTGCCAATTCTTGCTTCCTCTATGACCTTGGCCAAGTCACTTTACTTTTCTAGGGCCTCTATTTCCTTATCTACACAGAAAAGACCTTTAGGGGTCTTTTCCAGCTTTAAATACATGATCCTTTGAATAAGGGAAAACTTGTTTGATAAATGTCCCATCTTAAATAAAGCAAAAGAATTATTTTTATTATGAGATTTAATCTTAAGGGATACAACACCACCTCCCACCCCTCCTCCCAAATCAGTCAATACCATGTCCCTATTCCTCAAAGAATTTAGTGATACATGAGTTTTTCCAGTTTTGGTGCCCTGATATTGTCCATGGCAAGTAGGGTGAGTTGAGGACATGTTTGCAGGCTTTCTCCTGAATTTCTTGTCTTTTGGGGTCCTTTTCCAGGACTATTAAAGTTATCAGGATGTAGTTACTTTGTCATCGAATTCTATTACAATCAAAGGGCTTAATGATACTTTGTGGGTAGGAGAAAGGAACATCCTTGCTCAGAATCTCGGACTCCTACTGCATATGGTAAGAATAAAGAGAGAGACTATACTTGAAAACCTGTAGCAAGACAGTTCTCACTCATCTGGGAATAGAAGGACTAGGACAAATGCCCCCTCAAAAGCCATGAACATTTGGACAGAGCTGGGGACTGAAGGAGAATGATGTTCTCTAGTTTCACCCATTAGTGAACCAACTAACAACACAATGGTGTTGTTGTTATTCTTTTGCCATAAGCAACAGGGCTCTGTGTGTGGGCAGCAGTTTAGTAGGGAGGAGGATAAGTCGACCCCTTTTTGTCCTATTGATTTTTTCCTATTTGCATGACTTGAGCAAATTAAATGATGCAATATGGCTTTTTGTTACAAAACAAAGTGAGAGATACCACCCAGACACATATGTTGATTCGTAAGAGCTGTTTACATGAGAATAGAGTGAAATCTACCGTGAACTAAGCATAAAAATTAGATTCAGCCTGGGTATTTTTTTTTTATTATGCTTGGGCCAGCAAGACTGAAACACAAGTTTTCCAAGAGTCTCTCAGACCTTGACAACTGCAGTGTTGTAACAGAGGAATTCTTAATTAAACCTAAAATGGAAAGGGGTGGGGGCGGCAAGACACCTGATTGTTTATTTCACGTGCAGGGATTGTTAATGACGTGATCCCGGCACTTTCTCCCCCAGGGTGTAGAGTAAATTCCCCCACAGAACTGCAGCGCACGCTAAGAAATTATATATCTAAGTAGAGATATCTACACACACACACACACACACACACACACACACACACACACACACACACACACACACACACACACACTATGCCAGTTGAAATAAGCATTTTTGGAAACGAGTCAATAAAACTATCGTACGCACGTACATTATGTACCTACACCAGGGGAATGAAATTACCAGTCTTTAAAAGTTTTCGCAAGTAGAAAAAGATCTTTCTTAATAAGCAATAGCGATCCGAAGCCTGAATTTACAATGACATGTGGGGGTGGAGTGGGGAGTGGGGAAGCGATAATGAATCTTTTCCCCATTTTGTGTGTGGAATGTGACAGCGAAAATCTTTCTCTGGTTTTCCAAGCTCTCAAGCTTGGTTTGACTCTGAGTACAAGACTCCCCCCTTGGACGGGGCTGGAGACCATAAACCACCCATGTTCCTACATCCTCTCTTATAGTCAAACCTTTCCCTAAAGCAAGCACGTGGAGAAAACGGCACAAGCCTTTTCTATCCCCAGAAAAATAAACCGGAAACCACAGTCACCTTAATTTACAATTTTCACCGAAGCCAGTGCCTGGTTTAATACGAAACACACGCTCCACCTCGATACTTTTCAAGGGTTCACATAGGCGAGGATGATAGAATCGCAGGAAGTCAAACTTTCCTGAGCCAGAAGGTGATCTAGCCAAGCATCGTGTATAGGAACTTGGGGAAATTGGGGGGTCGATCCCTGCACCCCAGAATCCACAAAAAGGCAAGACTTTCAAGTTTGAACAGAAGAAAGTACCCCAATACAAGTCTCATAGCTCTAAAGCCTTACAGTGAATACACCAGGACTGCTGGACCCCTTTCATCACCCTAAAGCATATTTGCCCAAGTTTGCACCCATGCGATTGACGGCTGCCTACCTTGGATTCCATGTGCAGCAGGGACTGACTGTCAATCCTGGAACAGCAGGAGAGCCGAGGGTAGAAAGCACCACAGACCGCTTCTGGCCCGCTTAGGGATTCCAGCTGGGACATCATCCTCCTATCCCTCCTTTTCAGCCGCTTTGGTGGGTTCCCATTCAGACACCTTCTCCTCCGCGCACCAGTCCCTTCGTTCCTTTCTCCAAACTTGGCATCTCCTTCGAAGAAGCCCAGAGCCACAGCTACGAGCAGCAACTTAAAGGACAGCATCTTCAGCATCATCTGCCCAGCAGCAGGACGAGGAGGAGGAGGGGGAGACGCGTGTGGAGGAGAAAAAAGACTGCTCCCCACAGTGCCCTGCCACACAGCCCCTGGAGGAGGAGAGAGGGCGACGGGGGCTGCGAGGCTGGCAAAAAGGCCAAGGGAGGCAGTGAGGTGGAGGGACACGGGCAATTTGGTAACAAGTTTAAAAAAGCACCGAGAAAAGGGGACCAATGCTCTGTGGGAGCCCAAGGATGGGGACTGAGTTTAATTTGTGCCAGGGACGCTCTCCGTGGTGGTGCCAGTGTCAGAGACTGAGTTAGGGGGTTTCGGGTGCAGCCTGGAAGTGGGAGGAAGAGGAGTAGAAAGATGAGGACAAGGCGTCGGGGGCAGCAGCGGGGGCAACAGCGGCGATTCACTTGTTGTCCACGTAACGGGAGGTGCGGAGGTGGGACCGGAGGAGCAGCAACAGCAGCAGCAGCAGCGGTAGCAGTGGCAGCAGCGACGGCTCCAGCGGCAGCGGCAACAGCAGCAGCAGCAGCGGCGGCAGCAGCGGAGGCGGAGGCAGCGCTGGGATTTAGATGATGCTGAGATCTCCTCTGCCCGCGGCTGCAGCTCCTCACACCGACTCTCATGTTTCGCTCCCTCTTTTCTTCTTCTTTTTAACTAGCGCGCGGGGAGGTGCTGCCACCGCGCGCCCCTTGACGTCACCACTGATGCTCCCGCGCCCCCGCCCCGGGGCAAGAAAAGGGGAGGAGAAAGTGCTCGGAGGGGGGCGGGGCGGTGAGAGGGCGCGTGCCCGCCAGAAGGGCTCGCTCCTGCAGAGGTGGTTGCAGCCACCACCTCTGCAGCAGGATTGAGGGGTCTGAGGGAGAAGGGGAGAGGGCCAGAACTACCAGATGCTCTACTGTTCTTATAGATGCAGAGGAGTCCGGCTTGCAAAGCCTGGGGTGGAGTTTTTAGCAAGATGACCCTTCTTCCTACAGCCACTAGTGTGTTTGTGGGTTCAGGGAAGGCGAAGCTCGCTCATCCCTTTTCTCTAATCCCCTGGGTGGGATTGCAGTTATACAGCTCTTGGTCCTGTCCTGGGATTTACTACAGGTTTGTGGAGATGAGGGCTTCAGTATATGTCCTGGCATCTACAAGCAAGTGACTTTCCTTTTCTGCTCAGTTCCTCGCTCCTTAGTGCAAAATCCAGAACTCCCCTGAGAAATTAAGAGAAAGTGACCCGAAGGAGAGTGTAAGAGGGGAAGGCAGGGAGGAGAGATGTGCTGATTCTTCACTTGTCGTTCTACCTTGCCTCTGCTACTTTGTGTGGGAAGGTGTCCCTTGAGGGTGGGGATAGGCAAAAGACGAAAAGGATGGGGGTCTGTGAGGGGTAGAGGCAGGAAGAAGCTGAAGGACCCCGCAGGGATCAGGGAGAGAGGAAAGAGGTCAAGAGCTTCTGTCCACTCATCCTGTCATCCTTGGCTTCCTGAACTCTTGGATAATTTAAAAACTCCTAATAACCATGTGGCCACTTTTCAAAGCCCCCCCCCACCCCCTTTTCCGGTTCTGTTTGTTTGATAGTTTTGTTTTCTTAAAGAAGGTGGGAGGTCTAACTTTTAGCATACTTCCCCCCAATCACTTTCTCTGTCTCTGTCTCTGTCTCTCTTTCTCCCTCCACTCCACCCCCACCCCCATGATCCAGGTTAACTTTTAAAAGTGGTTTGGACTCTCACCCCAAGAGGATCATACACCTGCCAAAATGGGTCTTTTAAACATCACTTTAGTACATACAAAGTAGTCCCCTACCCTTCGGAGTTCTGGAGGTAGGAGCCAGTGGTCTATTCGAATAGCTTTGTTTGTGGAAGAATATCCACATGTACTGTCTGTAGAAATAACTGTACCAGTTCCTAACCTTACTAAATAAGTGTCTAGTCTTGGGTGAGTCTCTGGATTATTCCTTGCTCCAAATGGTAAAGGGAAGTGCAGAGGAGAGTGATGAACAGCTGACCTGACAAAACTTGGCAACATAACATTCCACTGGCACCTAGATAGCATTGCCCAGGAAAAACCTGCATAGGATCAGACATTTCATTGAATCATTCAATGAACCTAAAAGGGTGAGCACCAAATTGTTCCCAAGATTGTGTGGCACTCAACTGGCAACCACTACATGATCCTGAGTCTGAACTGAGCTTGTGGTCTTTAGTTACAATGCATGCTTACTTAAATATGTTCTATATTGCCAATTTGATTTATATTTCAAATTGAAATAAAAATGCCACACATACTTCCAGAATGAAAAAAAAGTGCTGTCAGAGAAGAGAACACTAGATTGGGAGTTAGAAGATAGGAGATCAATAAATCAATTAGACAAGTATTTTATTAAGTGCTACATGTGGCAGACTGTGCTAAGTGCTGGGGATACTAAGATAGGTTAATACATCCTGGATCTCTACAAGCTTACATTCTAATGAAAGACAATATTCTAATGAAAGAACCCATACAAGATCCATTCAGAGTGAATAGAAATTAATCTCAAAGGAGAAAGTTCTAGAAGCTTGGGTGGGTGGGCAGACCAGGAAAGCCATCCTTCAGGAGACAACATTTGAGCTGTGTTCTGAAGGCAACCTTAGAGGGGGTATGAGGAGGGAGAACATTTGTGCTCACATAACGTGAAGGTCAGCTGGAATTTGATGTATTCAGTTAAGACTGGAAGGGACCTTATTCTAGCTCTATTTATGTGACTTTAGGTAATTTTTATTTCACCTCTTTCAACTTCAATTTCTTCACCTGCATAATATACTAGTTGAAATGGCACCAACTTAATTTTAAATAGCATATTTGTAGAAATCAAATAAGAAAGTTCAATGGGAATTTCTTTCTCTTGTCTAAATAGACCCTTATAATGATGAATAATTTTAAAGTTAGTTTTATAGGAAATTTGCAAGATGTCCCTATGCTCATGGAAGTATGAGAAACTTCTCTTATTGGTTTTCATATTTTTCATGGGTAGTCTTTTATCATAATTTTTCCTATATATTATTATTAATGTAACAAATATCAACATGAACATTTCCTCATACCCCAAACAAAAAAACCCTAAAAACCTGAAAAAGGATATTACATATGAAAACATGAATGTCCATTTATAGCATACATATAATATACATACAAACTACATATATGTGTATATTTGAAATTTGAAATGGTAGTTCATCACTATCTTGTCTGTGTCCCTTTTTGAAATTTCTTCTGCTCTCTTCTGCACATTTTAAAAAAAAGATTCATTGGCTCTATTTTTCCCCTTTTCTTCTTCTTTTGGTATTACTATCCTTGCCTTCCAACTCCCTCCTATAACTTTCATGAAGAAAAAATGCCCTTTTCATAAGAAATGTAGACATATGAAACAATTCACCATACTGTCCATGTTTGAAAATGAGTAGCACATTCCTTCCCTACAGTCTACCATCTTTCTACTAGAAGATGGGGAACATAATTCGTCATCATTCTTTATGATCAGTCATTGGACTGATGATAGTTCTTTAACATTTCTTTTCCTTTACAATGTATTCACTGCAGAAATTGCTCTCTTGGTTGGGTTTATTTTATTCTACATTAGTTCCTACATGACTTCTTTATTCACTATCTCTAACTATCCGTTTTCATCTAGTAATGGAGGATCAGTCAAGGCTACCTATCAGGTAGTTGAGATACTTGACCCGAGCATGGAGAGAAAATGATGGAGGTAAGGGGACATTTAAAAAATCATTTCAGTTCACAACATAAGCATTCAAGAGATTTGTTTCTAAATTCAATCTGATTGCAGATCTTTTTACAAATTTTATGGTACCATAAAACTATTTTTTTAAACATTGGATAAGCACAAATTATGTATCAGTATGGATCCCTCACTAAACTCGAGAAAACTACAGTCTGATATTTGTGCTTCTTCCATCAAATATTTGTGTTCCTTCTGAATTTTTAAGTTTGATTTTGGAACTAGACTAATAGATAATTATTGCATTGACAGTATTGAACTAGAGATAAGACTTTTACTTTCTTGAATCTCCAAGTTTTTTTTAACTTAATTATGTATAGTGGACATTGTAAAACACTTTGTAAATCATAAAGTAGCATACAATTGCAAGTTATGATTATTTGTACAAAAGTTGATTATTGATTGAGGAAGCAATTTCCATAACTTAAAATATGGATACACATGATTTTACATATGATTTCTTGAGACAAGCAATCAATTGACTAAACTTCAAATGTTATGTATGAGCTGGATTTGATAGTAGCCCAATAATGGGAGTGGCTAGCTGGAGTAGTAGATAAAGTGCCAGGAAGACCTGAGTTTACATTTGTCTTCAAACATTAGCCACATGACCTTGAGCAAGTTACTTAGCTTCAGTTTGCCTCAATTTCCTCATCTGTAAAATAAACTGGAGAAGGAAATGGCAAACCATGTCAGCATCTTTGCCAAGAAAAACCCAGTAAGACTAATGAACACCAC
This sequence comes from Monodelphis domestica, assembly GCF_027887165.1. Classification (NCBI taxonomy): domain Eukaryota; kingdom Metazoa; phylum Chordata; class Mammalia; order Didelphimorphia; family Didelphidae; genus Monodelphis; species Monodelphis domestica. The sequence goes on along the minus strand of NC_077232.1, from coordinate 178,114,133 downwards.
CACCACAACAACAACAATGTCCAATAATCCAATTTTTTGTTCAAA